>NC_061117.1:52974552-52990832 GCF_002878395.1 Capsicum annuum
AAAGTGCCAGGTGGCACACTGTCTCACTAAAATGGCTCTAACTCTTCGCTCGAGTGTCGGATTTGGGCGAATTTGGTATCGATGGAAAGCCTAATCAATTCTCTACATGAAAAAAGTCCATATTAGGAAAATTCTACACGCTTTAAAATATTTCACTTAGGAAGTCACTCCTCGATCTTTTAAGGTTAAAATTACACTTCACTTGACACACTCTAAGGCTCAGACTACGAGAGAACTTTGCGGGGTCTTACATAAGTATAAATAGATAATTAGGCTTCTTTTTTCCTTAGTTTTTGAAGAATTGATTGAGTGAAACTCAAATTGTATTTTCTTTCCTTAGTGTAGGGCTTGGAAAAGCCATTGTAGTGTAGGTCTTGGACAAGACACACCACCAGAAATTACCCCTATGGTGACGGTTGCAAAACCATTGCAATAAACAAAAAACCGTTGTCATAGCTCTACCGCAATGGTTCAGCGACCGTCCTATAGGTGGGCGTTGCAATAGGTCTATGACAACGATTTATGTGACGGTTGTCTGAATCGTCTCCATAGGTCAAGCTATAGCAACGGTTTTAGACAATCATCACCATAGCTTGACCGATGGCGACAGTTATTTTTTGACTTATTGAGATGCCTATTTTCATCTATTGCAACGGTTACAACTGTCGCCATAGCTTGACCTATGGTGACGATTTTTTAACTTATTGAGATGTCTATTTTCATCTATTACAACGGTACTAACCGTTGCAATAGAAGCTATTGCAACGACATTAAACCGTTGCAACATGTATTGCGACGTTTTCAACAGATCTATTGCAACAACATTTATTGCGATGTATTATAAATTAGTATTTACATACATAATAAATTACGATAAACAATTATACACACATCATAAAACATCATTCATTAATAATCAAATAATTCAAAATATGGAACAAATTAAACTGGTAATCTTAATCCAAAAGCAAAATGTATGTTAAGCACTCAAATGATTAGTTAAGTTTTTACATAGTATCAATTTCTAGTCGCGATAAGCTTCAAGAAATTCTATGTAGCCTGTATTCTTCTTCTTGCATTCTAGCATCTATTTTTTCCATAAAGCTGCAAGTGATCCAACTGAAACAAAGTTCTTTAACTTTCTAATGATTTCTTGACCTTCCAAGCAAGAATCAGTTAGTATCTCAAGATTCTGGTCTTCTATCAAATTCAGTGCCTATCATCAATAGATACATATTAGAAGAAATAAAGCACTGAAAAGAATTGTGTTAACTCGTGAATGCCTGTACTTTAATAACTATAATCATATAAACCATAATATATTTGATATTAGAAATTTAAATTTGATGTCCAATTTTAGCAATTTTGCCAAGCTTTTTGTAGATTCATGTTTAACTCCTTGAAGTCCCGATCTTTCATTTCTCAAAGACAGAACTAAAAATATGATTCCACTTCATGTCTTGAACAATGATTCTTATTGTTCCAGTAAGATTCTAAGCATCAGTGCGAAGTTCAACAAGATAAATTACTGAAGAAGAGGAGGACAGTACTAGGAAATCAGAACAAAGAATTAGATGCAAGTCTTTTAGAAGGAGATTTAATTATTTTTTCTTGTAGGAATATACTGAGAGAGACCAAAAAGTCTGCAATGTATTGCTGTCGTGTTTGTACTAAATGGGTTAGGCCAAGTGTCAAAGGCAATGTAAACTATTTAGGTTGTCCCAAAAGCCAAGAAGTAGGTACGCTTGAGCTAGAACAAGGAATTATAATTTTTTTTGGTAGGCTAACAGGGCCAGGAGTGCATAGTTCAGATTGTTTGTTTAGTATAGTAGGATTTGCCTTTACCACCCATATAATATAGCACACATTCCCTACCAACTAAAGATCCAAACTCTTCACCATTTCAGTAAGAATGTAACAATTGTCACTCCATACCGAAATATCTCAGGGAGACCTAAATTTGTTCATCAGAAATAATACTACCTGCATTCAGCATCTATCACCAGAAAGAAAATCACAATTGTCCCACAGCCAAGAAATACTTGTCAGGATGCCAAAATGGCAAGAGATGTTTGATGAATAATTACAAAGATACAGAGCATAGAGGAAAAAAAAATCAATAATAAGTTGATAACAACAAAGAGAAGTAGAGGCCTTGACCTTTAAGTGCAGAGTAATTCTCCCATCACTTGGATCAGTCAAATGATATGCTTCGACGTATCAAGGATCACTGCTTCCAGTCAAAGTATATGCACTAGGAAGAACCTTGAATAAAGAGGAGTCTACTCGTTTAGCCAGCAATAAAGCTAACTCACTAGGATCAGGCCTCCAAAGCTCTAAAATGGCCTTGTGCACCAGTCCTTCCAGTTTTCGGTCCTGAGCAGCAGATGCTTCATAAAACTGAACTGTTAACTTGTGATGGCTAAATGGATAATCTCCTCTTGCTTCACCAACCCCAGCCCACCTTGGAAAAGATAAATGGAAACAGAACTATCATCCAACAATGCTTTGGCAAATGATGTATCATCCAACAATTGTTTCACAGTTTTGCTAATAAAGTTTATAACTTTTCAGATGTTCTAAACCCCACACATTTCTTAAACAGATTATGTTACTTTAAACACTACACCTCCCCCTAGGAGGAGCAGAGGGGATACTGACTGCAGAAGTTTAAATGTTTAACTAGGAAAAAACTATGATCTAATCCTTTCAGGTTAACTCTCACATTATCTTGTAGGAACTCTTTTTTTCTTTTATGAAACAGACAAGATTCTGAATAGCAATCTAGAAGTCAATTTATTTTTGAGGAGTTTGAGTAAAACTAATATCATGTCTCTCTTTATTCTTTTTAAACCAACCAGTACTAACAAGCAAAAATGAAGCCAGCAATGATTTCTAAGCCTTTCTTAAAATCTTTTCATTCTTTTGTAAACCTTTCTTAAAATCTTTGTGTGGAAACTATAGCTGATAGGTTATCATGGTTAGGTGTGGATATGGAAGGAGAGATTGCAACTAAAGGCAAGTGTAGTTCCTCGGCCTGCTAAGGATACTTCAAAATATACTGATAGATTTTTGAACCCTTCAGTATAGCAACTTATTAGTTTTTACAAACACGTTGATGATTTATGACGTGCATTTGTTCAACAATTGTCGAACATTTTCTACTAACAATCTCCTATAGAAAATGGTAGCAACTAGCAAGTACTTTCTTACTAAAACATCAAGCGGAGGTACTAAATGTTAATACAAAAAGGAACATAAAATAATGCCAGAAATATAACTGATAATAGTGGGTAAGCATAAAGTTCATTGACATTATGCATATGTGCAAAGGGGAATACTTTGCTCTCTGTCTTATCCCAGAAATGTTATAATGGGTTAAACCCCCTCTAAACTATAAAGTTTTTATTAGTTTCATACTTAAACTAAGCCTAGTTTATGCTGCCCCTGAACTATAACTTTCTATTTTTTTCCTAAATAAGCACACATTAGCATTAGAAAACAGGGGAAAGATGAAGAACTATGACTCAAAAGGGGGGTCTATTGTACACAGTCTTGCCTTGCATTTATGCAAGAGGCTGTTTTCATGGTTTGAACCCATGATCTCTAGAGCAACTTTTGAAAGAAACAAGAGGTACTATCATTATGCCAGCAGACCAGAGGAACCCTGCAAGATTAAAATCGAACCCTACAAGACTAAAATGGACCTTAACACAAAACTCCACCACAAAAGTAAAAATGAAAAAAACAAATAAATCAAAAATGTTGTATTTGGTTAGAAATATTGTAGCCTATTTCAATTCTATTGGAGTCACCATAGCTCCATATTCTCCAATCGTTATCACCGAAAATGGTAAGAAAAGAACTTCACATTCTTGTCACGTAGAAGCAAGATGCAGTTTATTAGCTAATAACTTAAACCAGATTCATTAGGATCTGTTGAGTTGCAACTACTGACATTATTGTCAATGTTGCAGGTATTCCTGAGAAGGGTAATCCGAATCCTTCAATAAAGGATGCATTAAACGATATTCATAGAATGAACTTTATGCATAGCTATATAAATTCACTGGCAAATGCAATCAGCGAAGGTGCAGATGTGATGGGGTACATTGTTTGGTCCCTTCTTGACAACTTTGAGTGGCTAGATAGATATAGCCTATGATTTGGACTTCATTATGTCAACTATACTAATCTCAAGAGAATCCCCAAATTATTCGCTTCCAGGTATAAACAGTTAATGTACAAATTTCACATACAGCTTGAAACATAAACTGCACAGAACTAGAGGAAGAAGAAACTGCACACAACTTTCACATACCAGGTCCGTGCTGTTGGTAGGCGGTTTATTGTGCAATTAAACAAATAACTATGCATCCTGATTCGTGCCTTAATATTGCAAAATTCAAGCTCAAACTTAACATGGTTTTCACTCCAATGGAGCTGTAATAATGTAAATGAGATTTATTAATTATGCAGAAATATTCCTGGTTCATCTGTTAGGCTGTAACTTAATGTTCCAATATTCTACAAAGTGGATGTACTCTCTGTTGTCTTTCAAAATCAACTCTAAGAGTGCTCATGATTAAAAACATGACCAAACATAGTGACACCAAATGCATACGAAATACTATCTTCTCTCTTACTGGTGCAGTAGGTATTGTTCAGAATGGTCCTGGACTAGTTTTGGCAAAGCAGCTCAATATCAAATTAAGTGGCTATGTTTACGATCAAGGTTGATAAATACCCAAACACTAAACGTAACCAAATCAACACAGGTATCCCATTCGACCCGAATAGAGATAAAACACGCCAACAACAAAAAAAAGGAAAAGAAAAAATAGAAAATCACCAACTTAATTATACGCAACCACTATTTAACTATTTGATATTCTTTACATCCCACATTAGTAACATCCTACTACTATTTTTCCACTCCAAAATGAACAAAGGAGTTCAGAATACGAAGGCAAGCGTCCATCTTTCATATTAATTTTGACTTCTCAACTATTAACATTATAAAAAATGGAACAAACAAAAAGAGTAATATTTCATTACAACAACCAATCGGGTTAACAACAACTCGAAATGTTCCAAACACAAACAGTACAGATAGCCAGTAGAGACCATCAAAGTAAAACACATATTACCTAAAGACTTGATTTTTAAGCTTTTAAACAATTACTCGTCTTAGACAGACAAATATAGGTTAGCCATTGTGGGTTTACAGAAGCTAAAATATAGTAAATTATTGCAGGTTTAGAGAAGCTAAAGCACACACTGAGCTTCTAAATTAAAAAACTTAAATTAGGTCAAATAGTCGATTAAAAGAACATACTAACCTTAGAATCCCAAAATTCTGAAACAACAATGCTAAAAAATGCTGAAAGCTAACTCGTCGAAGCTCCAATAGCCGTTGATTTTTCCGTCTCCTTTCCACCGATCAACAACAAGCTAAGTGTTGAGTTTCAATCCACTGTCACTGCAACCAAACAACAACAATGGAAATTACAGCAAGCCTAATAGATTGAAGAGAAATAGGTTTTCAATTGAAGATACTTATAGCATTTCTATTTCTAGGCAATGGGTTTTCGATCCATCTCGTTTACTCCATTTTCAGTCAATTGGAACTACTACCCAGGCAAATGGAGCTACAAAATCACTCCCAAAATAAAAATTTTCTGGATTTACAATTGAGGAGAAATGGGGTTTCAATTGATTGAGAAATGAGCTACAAAATCACCCCCAAATTAAATTTATCTAGATTTACGCATGAGGATAAATGGATTTTCAATCCACTTTTGAGAAAGAAAATAGGAATTTTACGATTGAAAGAAAGAGAGTTTTCAATTAACTTTTGAGAAAGAAAAAGGAATATATCTTGAGTTATGTTTTTTAGAATGAGAGGGATTTTTGATATTTTCAATTGAGATTGAGGAGGGAAATTCATAAATGGTTTTAAAAAATGTTGCTATACATATACCTATTACAACGGTTCATTTTCAGTAGCAACGGTTATAATGCTAATAGAACAATTATTTTTGGTAATGGTTGAAAGCGTTGCTATAGATATTCTATAGCAACGCTTTTGCAACCGTCGCAAAAATGTTCGTTGCGATAGGCCTAATTTCTGGTAGTGACATTGAAACTAGGGTTAGCTTGAGTATGGATTCACTTGAGTTGACAGTTTGGCAAGAAAGGTGGGTGCTTGAGGAGATGATCTCTTTGTGTCCATCTAAGAGTGTGGTGTTATCCTCCATTGATGTTGTGTGTCTTGGTGTTTGATACACACCTTGTTGCTATTCATGATGTAGGTGTATGTCTCACTATCTATCCTTTTCATTTATGTATTTTTCTCTTCTTTTGTGTTGAATTCGTGTGTTCTCTTCTTTATCTAATCTTTTTCTAGATGCTAATTTTTGGTTCATTAGTGTGTTCTCACGTTTTTATTCAAGTTCTTAGTGTTTTCTTGTATCAACACCATCTTCACCTGGGAGTACAATCTGAAGTGGAACTTGATAAGTTGTATTTTCCAATTCTTGTCCCATAGATAAAGCAGTATTCTGAATTTGAGCCTCTATAGGTGCTATAAGTAATGTTTTATACCCCTTTTATAGATACTTATCATCTACTTCTTTCGTAATTAACCCTTCAACAACCTGTATTTATTTTCAATGAACTCTTTATTTTTAGGTATTTTTATGTCATGAACAGCTTCGATGACCTCCTCACTTTTGTCACAAGAATAATGCTCATTCACAATGTTTCCACCAATCAATTTCTCTAAGATAGTAATCTCATTGTTGTATTCCTGTTCCTTATGTGTTTTCTGTATAAACACGTGTGACCCAGTCTTTAGTATATATCTTTTGCTGTGAATTACCCTTTGTTTGGCATGTTTTAATTTTGTTTGACGGATCTTTATCCAGTACCACAACCATCGATGTTGCATCTGTACTTTTAGTCATGTTTATATTAAGCTCCTCATTTATGTGATCCTCCTTATCAACTTTCTTCTCATCGAGTAATGCAAAAGCATTATTCTTGTTGATAATTCGATAACTGTCTAATGTTTCTGCTGGCTTTTGTTGAGGAAAAGTTTTGGTGGTAGGGTGCCACTTTTGAAAAACCTTCCTAGTCTAATAAATAAAACATCTTCTTTTGACTTAGTGACCTCTGGCCCCCTTTCATGCTGGTTACTCCTCCTCTTGCACAGGTTTTCGAAGTTTAGGGTGAAGTAATTTGCACTCTAATCCTCCACGCCCTTGTAATTTGCACTTTTTCCGATACTTTGGTATCATATTATACTGAACTTTGATTTTTTCCACTCTACAAGTCTTTTCAGATTCATTTACAATTTCTACCTCAATAAATTTAGAATGATCTGCCTGCAAATCAATAAGTACTTTAACCTAAGCACAACTAGGTCTAGTCTTTCTTAAGATTGCATTATCTAGATGTAGGGATTTCCCAATGGCTGATGCCACCGAAAATATGGATTCCTTAACGGAAAAAAGTTGGTTGTTGGTTTGAAAAGGAAAACCATGCCATAACTAGGGTAGTTTTCTCCTTCAGAATGAATGTTGCATCATAAATAAGAGTTCTCATCATGTATGAAAATCCATGCTTAGAAAGAATATAAAAGCTTGCCTTAGACATCATGTTAATAAAATCCTCTTCATAATTAAATCTCATAAGAACATGTCTATTCCTAAGTACTCCAATTTGACATTCTCCTTTAACATTGCATTATTTCGGGATTTGAATTCGAAGCTCATCAATGCTAGCCATCCATAAGAGAACTCTCCAAAAAAATGAGTATTGAAGGTTCTCTATGGTATTCATTCTTTCCACTTCTTTTTCAGTCCATACTACTCTGGGAATCCCATCATTGAAACAACTCTTTTTTATGGAAATTGGTTCCACTACAGCATTTGAGTTTGTTGAGGCTGGTGGTGTCTTAAGCAGGCTAGCATATTGAAATGTACTCGAAGTATCTTCCCTTTATTTCTGATTGTTAGGCAAATTTGTAGGCTCAGTAGGCAAACTAGGGCTGGTAATTTCAAAGTAGTAGAAGTAGGTAAATTGGAGTGATGTAAACTTGGAAAACAGAATCTGAAGAAAGTGGTAGCACTAGACCAGCGTTAGAAAGCTAGCCGGCGACCATATTGGCCTTTTCGATGAAGATTAATCGGAGCATAAAAGGAATGGCATGAGAGAGAAAAGAATTGCGTCTAGGGTTTTTTGTGTTTATTATCGATCAAGAATTTGAGGGTTTGTGTTTCCACGTAACATTTTGAATATGTTTGAATGAATAGTGGGAAACGTATGATTATGACCACTTGATAATTATCTCCCTTTTAATAACTATCAGTAGCTTAATTCCATTAATTAAGCAAAGGATATCGATTATTTAAGAGGAGTTTGCATATATCCTTTACACAATTAAAAAAAATTATTAGTATTATTTATCAAAACTACTATAACTTATGATTAAAAATTTAATTTTATAAATATGAAAAGGTACATATATAACCGACAATAAATCTATATCTATATCTATGTATCAATCATCAATACTATATTATATTAAAAGTATGAAGCACCTTAGAAAATGTTGTTTGAACTTTTTGCCTTTCATTAAAAGACCACAATAGACAAAATCGTCCTTAAACATTTTTTTCTCTAATTATTATTTAATAATTTTTTATAAAATTATCTTGAAATATATGAGAAGGAAAGACACCTAAAATAGGAGAATTATAAATTTAAAAAATCCTTCCCTAATTAATATTTGGTACGTGTTCAATTGGAAAACAACTCCTAAAATAGGAGAATTTGTATAACTATAATCCCTCCATGTTTTAAATAGAAAAATATTAGAGTCAACCATTAACAAAGAAACACTGACAAAATTTCACAAGTCTCTTTTTCATTACTCCTATAATTTACGCCAAAACATGTAACAAGCTTGTGAGCACAACTTAGGACTATCAATTAGTTAAGTTATGGTGTTGGGGATTTGAAATGTATAAGATCTTTTTTATTCTATTTTATTATACCCTACATAATTTGGTGTAATTACTTTTCAGTTTTTGTTTCTTCAAATCGATATAAACTCTATAATAGAATCTTCGAAAAAGAGCCAAAAATACCCTTCAACTATAGAAAATGGTTCAAAAATATCCTCCATCTACCTATTGGGCCAAAAATATCCTTCCATCCACCTTTTTGGCTCGCTTATACCCTTGAAACTAATAACCCCTTCTTTATTTTATTTTAAAAAATATTATTTATTATGTGTCATTGTCTTATTGATTGAAGTGAAAATCATACACCATCGAGTTGATGACATGTCAAACAAAAACAGCTAAAAATTACTTGTCAAAAAATAAAAATAAAACTTTAAGAAAATTATTGACGTATACTGCTATGCAAATAGGGTTGCTTCGTTGCAGAGTCAACTGCACTTTCAACAAACTACAATTATTCATCCAAGAAATTAGAATTGGGCAGTAGATAATAACATACCATTAAGACAACATTAAAATTTAATTTCAAAAACTACTAGACATTAATTTGGATATAATTTCTCAAAGCTTAACAATTGACTTAGATCCGACAAGACAATTCATATATATTTTGTATTCGATTGAAAAACAATGAAACAATAAAAAATAATTAACATGATGCAGCTCTTCAATACACTTCCAACTAGAGTAAAGTAAACAACAAATGTAAGCAAAATTACATAAAGCCTATTGATGTGTTCATCAAGGTTGTTGTTGAGCATCCATGTAACCAGCATCAACGAGAATACCCTTCTCTCTTTTCTCCAACTCAACATCCTCATCCACCATTATCTTCACCAGTTCTTTGAATCCAACTTTCGGCTTCCATCCCAAAATCTTCCCCGCATTGCTCGAATCTCTCTTCAAAATATCTACTTATTCAAGCCCAAAATACCTCATATCACCACATGATCTGACCAATTCAGTCCAACCTAACCAAATGTCACCTCTCAAATCCCAGCATAAACAAAGTTTGAATTTGAAATTGATCGTAAATTTTATGGCACATTCGCTATTTCTGATTTCTTTTCCTTTCTTTAATCCACATACTCTATGATTCTTAATTAAGATTTTATTTTTATTTGCTAACATGTAAGTTTTAGTTGTTTTTTGTTTGTCATGCCGTCAGCTTGGTGGAGTGTGATTTTCATTTCACCCAATAAGAAACTAACACTTAATAAATATTTTTTTAAATAATAAATTAAAGAAGGGGTTGTTAGTTTAAAGGATATAAGTGAGCCAAAAAGGTGGATGAGGGGGTATTTTTAGCCCAATAGATGAATGGAGGGTATTTCTGAGCCATTTCCTATAGTTAAAGGGTATTTTTTTTACCCTTTTTCGTAGAATCTTTATGATTTAAAAATTTGTTAAATTCTGTATTTAAGTATGAAATAACAATATTGAACAATTCTAAATCAATTAAAATTATATCTTATATATCAAATAATTTCTATAATTCTAGTTAATTAATATGTTGAATCAAACTATAAGAAACATATAATCTCTTCTACTTCCATGTTTCTTTTTCTTTTTTTTTTTCCTTAATTTTGATTCAAGCATATCTGCTTATATTTGTTATTATCAGTATTTATGTCATTTCTTTTATTTGTTTAGTTAATAACTGTAAAGACTATATATGAATTATGCATAATTTATGATTGACACTAGATTCTCCTTTTTAAAAAAATTTTGTTATAAAATAAGAAATAATAAAGAAGAAGAGTAGAGAGAATAGAGAGAGTAATTCTTATTTCTTCTCTTGAGGATGAGAGATTATCTGATTGTAAATACAATGAACAAAATCTCTCTATTTATAGGAGAAATTTACTCCTAGTCGGAGTAAAAGATGGATGCTTCAAATCCTAATAGATATCAAAGTAGATCTTGATCGATCTTGATAGACATTCACTATAATGTAAATACATTTATAACACTCCCCCTTGAATGTCTAGATAGATAATGTGACTCGTTAAAACCTTAATAGAAAAAACCTAGTGGGAAAATAATTTTGTGAAGGAAAAAGAGTACATATCTCTAACAATACGCATATAGGCTGCCTCATTAAAAACCTAAGAAGGAAAACCCAATGGTACAAAACCTTGAAAGGGAAAAAGAGTACAACATGTATTTTCTCCCCCTAATGAGAACATCCCTGAACTTTTGCATCCCGATCTTGTGCAACTTCTTCTTAAAAGTTGTAATTGGAGAGTATTTGGTGAATAAATCAATCACATTGTCAGTTGAACGAATCTGTTGCACGTTAATATCATCATTCTTTTGTAGCTCATGTCTGTAGAAAAGCTTTGGCAAAATGTGCTTCGTTCTATCTCCATTTATGAATCTTCTCTTAAGATGTGCTATGTATGCTGAATTATCTCTGTATAAAATTATGGGTAGATTGTCATATTTTACACCATATTTTTCTCGAATGAGATGTATCATGGACCTCAACCATACACATTCTCAGCTTGCTTCATGAATAGCTATTATCTCATCATGATTCGATGAAGTGGCTACGATAGACTGCTTTGTATATCTCCAAGATATGACAGTATCCCCATATGTGAACATATTGCCTATTTGAGATAAAGCTTTATGCGGGTCAGATAAGTACCCAACATCAGCATGACCAATAAAATCGGGACTGCAATCTTTACAATAAAACAAACTCATGTGTTTTATCCCATTTTGATGTCTCATAGTAGGAGAAGAAATATACCTTGCTAAAAAATTGACTGAAAAGGCTATAGGCCTTATAATATTTGCGAGGTACATGAGTGTATCAATTGCACTAAGATATGGTACTTCATAACCGATCCAATTTAATATATTTAGAATTTAAAGAAATAATCTATTGCTTTGAAAACTCTCCAAGAGTTCCAATGATGTTCAAGCAATAAGCTTATACAATATAAAGATTATAAATAAGTTTCCCAGAAACATTTATATGCTTTAAGCAGTTTGAATCCTTAAAAGTTTTCACATAAGTTTTGTCAAGTGACAATATTCAACATTTCATGAGTGATATCTTCAAGTGTTTGGACTGCAAATCAAATAAATTTTATGCTTACCAAAATGCATCCTTTAATGTCATTTGATAAATGTTTCTTCGTCAGGATGCTTAAATAAATGTAGAATTCAGATCCTCGTAATCTTTCACAATATTGCACCAATATTATGTCAAAGATATAGATGATATATCATTTTGTATCGGTTCACAATGCGACATAACATTTGAGATCTTATCACTTCATTATTTTCAGGTACATGAACCTCTCATAAGGCTTCATGAAGTGGTATGCCGTAGGCTTTTCAATAGCTCATTGCCTTTTTATTATGATTATTTGCTCCTTATTTTTTAAGGACTATTTCATTTGGAACCGATCAGTCTACCACACTTCACGCATACATAGACTTTATCCTTTAGGAACACAAAATAAGAGCACTTGCACTTAATATGAGATGCTTTCAGCATTTGACTTGAATTATCTTTTGGATGGGGATATGGTGATAATTCCTAACATATGTCATAGCGCTTATAATCTCCCCCTTATGTTAGGAAAACTAACATACATCCTCTAATTCTTTGAGGAATCCATCATTGTGCATTATGGTATATTCATTAATCGTATACCGCACATCAAAATTATTAGATGGAATAATTGGTTCCCGACCTTGAACCAATTGAGAGGGAAGAAATAATCATAATTTATTGGTCTAATGCAGACAAATGCTATTGTAGTATATCATATTTCAGACCAATACATTAAGTTTTATTCTCATTAACAATAGTTTAGATATTTATCAAAGATATTCAATGCTAAACCATCATCATCAAAATGAATTATCTTGATTACACAATTTGAAAATTAAGCTCAATTTATATTGAACAAATAACTTTATGAATGTCAAACGTAGGTTGACCATGAATGTACATGTGATCATCTTATTAATGCATCTTTTCAACATATCACATGATAGGTGAACGGACCCTTATTCACCTTTTATAATTTTCAGATTTGAAGGGATCCAATCCCAATATTAGTTGGTCCAACCAACTTGTAATGAGAACAAACGACATAAATAATTCTTGAAGAATCTTCTAGTTCTTCAATACATTCACATCTTCGAGATGTCACAATCGTTCATATCAATTTATGAACTTTTATTCTAGTAAACTCCAAGTTTACCATGATATGTACTTTTTCTTTAGTAAATTTTAGATTTACTATTACATAAATAAATTTTAGATTTACTACTTCAGAAGTAGATTTCAAAATTATTCAACCTCTTTCGGAGGTGAGTTGTAATCAAGTGCACATTTGCATTAATAAGTTTCTCATTCCCCAGGAATGGAATATAATCGTGCCTTAAGTCTATCAAATTATGATAGATTATAACCTCTTTCATGATTTTGCTACTTCAGAAGTAAATCAAGGCATACATATAATGTAGAGAATTTTTCTCTAACATATCTTATAATCATATAAGTGTGTGAAAATATCATCACTTTTGATGATCATTATCATATTGTCCCTCCATGCGTATATTCGTGCATTCAATCACTTGTCTTCTTTCAGACATATTATGCACTGCTACCACATACACCTCAAGAATGAAGTAAGCTGTCATATTTCAGACTTATCATATATTGCTACCACATTCACTTCATGGAATGGAGCATATTCAATGGGTCGAATTTCATGACTTTTCATCAAATACCCATTATTTTTCCTTAGCCATCATAATATATCAATATGGTGCATTGAGATTCAAACTCAATGTCTTATCCATATAAAGGCGTCTTAGGCATAAATCGATGGGACTTGAACCCAACATATTATCATCTGTTTTGATAATATTGTTCTTGAGAAATAAATTCAAAATATAAATGGTTCCAAACCAATTATTTTTCCTCAAATCCAACAATAATTATATTATTAGTAGCAAAAGACAGATAACATAAGGAATTACTAATCTTGAAATTACCTTTAGATTTATGATCTCACCTTACTTGACAGAATCTTATCTTGATAATCTAAATTAGTTAGTCACTCAAAAAGTTGTATAGCCATGTACGAATAGATCACAATTGGTAAGAGACTTTGTACAGATCTCAATAGGTAAGAGACTTCGTGCTGATAACGTGTTATAAAACAAGAAAGAATAAATAAGAAGAGTAGAGAGAATAGAGAGAGTAATTCTTATTTCTTCTCTTGAGAATGAGAGATTATCTGATTGTAAATACAATGAACAAAATTCCTCTATTTATAGGGGAAATTTACTCCTAGTCTGAGTAAAAGATGGATGCTTCAAATCCTAATAGAAATCAAAGTAGATCTTGATAGATCTGGATAGACATTCACTATAATGTAAATACATTTATAAAACTCCCCCTTGATGTCTAGATAGATAATGTGACTCGTTAAAATCTTACTAGAAAAAATTCAGTGGGAAAAAAAACCAGTGAAGGAAAAAGAGTACACATCTCTAACAATACGCATATAGGCAGCCTTATTAAAAACCTTACAAGAAAAAACCGGTGGGACAAAACCTTGAAAGGGAAAAAGAGTACAACGTATATTTTCTCCCCTAATGAGAACATCCCTAAACTTTGGCATCCCGATCTTGTGCAATATCTTCTTAAAAGTTGCAATTGGAGAGTATTTGGTGAATAAATCAGTCACATTGTCAGTTGAACAAATCTGTTGCATGTTAATATCATCATTCTTTTGTAGCTCATGTCTATAGAAAAGCTTTGGCAAAATGTGTTTTGTTCTATCTCCATTTATGAATCCTCCCTTAAGATATGCTATGTATGCTGAATTATCTCTGTATAAAATTATAGGTAGATTGTCATATTTCACACCATATTTTTCTCGAATGAGATGTATCATGGACCTTAACCATACACATTCTTGGCTTGCTTCATGAATAGCTATTATCTCATCATGATTCGATGAAGTGGCTACAATAGACTGCTTTGTATATCTCTAAGATATGACAGTATCCCCATATGTGAACACATTGCCTATTTGAGATAAATTTTTATGCGGGTCAGATAAGTACCCAACATCAGCATGACCAATAAGATCGACACTGCAATCTTTACAATAAAACAAGCTCATGTGTTTTATCCCATATTGATGTCTCATAGTAGGAGAAGAAATATACCTTGCTAACAAATTGACTGAAAAGGCTATAGGCCTTGTAGTATTTGCAAGGTACATGAGTGCATTAATGTCACTAAGATATGGTACTTCATAACCAATACAATTTGATATATTTTGAATTTCAGCAAATAATCTATTGCTTTGAAAACTCTCCAAGAGTTCCAATGATGTTCAAGCAATAAACTTATACAATATAAGGATTATAAATAAGTTTCCCAGAAACTTTTATATGCTTTAAGCAGTTTGAATCCTTAAAAGTTTTCACATAAGTTTTGTCAAATGACAATATTCAACATTTCATGAGTGACATCTTCAAGTGTCTAGACTGCAAATCAATTAAGTTTTATGCTTACCAAAATGCATCCTTTAATGTCACTTGATAAATATTTCTACGTCAGCATGCTTAAATAAACGTAGAATTCAAATCCTTTTAATCTTTCACAATATTGCGTCAATATTATGTCAAATATATTAATGATATATCATTTTATATAAGTTCACAATGCGACATAACATTTGAGATCTCATCACTTCATTATTTTCAGGTACATGAACCTCTCATAAGGTTTTATGAAGTGGTATATCATAGGCTCTTCAAGAGATCATTGCCTTATTATTATGATTATTTACTTCTTATTTTTTAAGGACTATTTCATTTGGAACTGATCAGTCTACCACGCTTCACGCATGCATAGACTTTATCCTTTAGGAACACAAAATAAGAGCACCTGCGCTTAATATGAGATGCTTTCAGCATTTGACTTGAATTATCTTTTGGATGAGGATATGGTGATAATTTCTAACATATGTCATAGCGCTTATAATCTCCTCCTTATGTTAGAAAAACTAACATACATCCTCTACTTCTTTGAGGAATCCATCGTTGTGCATTATGGTATATTCATTAATCATATACCGCATATCAAAATTATTAGATGGAATAATTGGTTCTTGACCTTGAACCAATTGAGAGGGAAGAAATAATCATAATTTATTGGTCTAATGCATACAAATGCTATTGCAGTATATCATATTT
>NC_061117.1:52990932-53011824 GCF_002878395.1 Capsicum annuum
ATTCCTCAAAGAAGTAGAGGATGTATGTTAGTTTTCCTAACATACATCCTCTACTTCTTTGAGGAATCCATCGTTGTGCATTATGGTATATTCATTAATCATATACCGCATATCAAAATTATTAGATGGAATAATTGGTTCTTGACCTTGAACCAATTGAGAGGGAAGAAATAATCATAATTTATTGGTCTAATGCATACAAATGCTATTGCAGTATATCATATTTCGGACCAATACATTAAGTTTTATTCTCATTAACAATGGTTTAGATATTTATCGAAGACATTCAATGCTAAACCATCATCATCAAGATGAATTATCTTGATTACACAATCTGAAAATTATGCTCAATTTATATTAAACAAGTAACTTTATGAATGTCAAACGTATGTTGACTATGAATGTATATGTGATCATCTGATTGATCATCTTTTCAACATATCATATGATAGGTGAATGGACCCTTATTCACCTTTTATAATTTTCAGATTTGAAGGGATCCAATCCCAATATTAGTTGGTTCAACCAACTTGTCATGAGAACAAACGACATAAATAATTCTTGAAGAATCTTCTAGTTCTTTAATACATTCACATCTTTGAGATGTCACAATCGTTCATATCAATTTATGAACTTTTATTCTAGTAAACTCCAAGTTTACCATGACATGTACTTTTTCTTTAGTAAATTTTAGATTTACTATTACATGAATAAATTTCAGATTTACTACTTCAGAAGTAGATTTTAAAATTATTCAACATCTTTCGGAGGTGAGTTGTGATCAAATGCACATTTGCATTAATAAGTTTCTCATTTCCCAGAAATGGAATATAATCGTGCCTTAAGTCTATCAAATTATGATAGCTTATAACCTCTTTCATGATTTTGCTACTTCAGAAGCAAATCGAGGCATACATATAATGTAGAGAATTTTTTCTAGCATATCTTATAATCATATAAGTGTGTGAAAATATCATCACTTTTGATGATCATTATCATATTGTCCCTCCATGTGTATATTCGTGCATTCAATCACTTGTCTTCTTTCAGATATATTATGCACTGCTACCACATGCACCTCAAGAATGAAGTAAGCTGTCATATTTCAGACTTATCATATATTGCTACCACATTCACTTCATGGAATGGAGCATATTTAATGGGTTGAATTTCATGACTTTTCATCAAATACCCATTATTTTGCCTTAGACATCATAATATATTAATATGGTGTATTGAGATTCAAACTCAACGTATTATCCATATAAAGGCGTCTTAGGCATAAATCGATGGGACTTGAACCCAACATATTGTCATCTCTTTTGATAATATTGTTCTTGAGAAATAAATTCAAAATATAAATGGTTCCAAACCAATTATTTTTCCTCAAATCCAACAATAATTATATTATTAGTAGCAAAAGACAGAGAACATAAGAAATTACTAATCTTGAAATTACCTTTAGATTTATAATCTCACCTTATTTGACAGAATCTCGTGTTGATAATCTAAATTAGTTAGAGACTCAAAAATTTGTGTAGCTATGTACAAACAGATCTCAATTGGTAAGAGACTTTGTACAGATCTCAATTGGTAAGAAACTTCATGCTGATAACGTGTTATAAAACAAGAAAGAATATAGAAGAAGAGTAGAGAGAATAGAGAGAGTAATTCTTATTTCTTCTCTTGAGGATGAGAGATTATCTAATTGTAAATACAATTAACAAAACTCTTCTATTTATAGAAGAAATTTACTCCTAGTCTGAGTAAAAGACAGATGCTTCAAATCCTAATAGATATTAAAGTAGATCTTGCTAGACATTTACTATAATGTAAATACATTTATAACAAATTTCATGTTTTTCTTTCAGTTATAATTTTTTTGTTAAAAAATTAGACAAAATAAATATGTTGCCGCCAAATAAAGTAGCTGAAAAAATAAAAGGTTATTTCTTTGGCTTATGCTTACCTATGGTTTAAGTTCGTTGAGTGTTTTTTTTATTTTGAGTTTTCGATATTTTTTGTTATGTTATACTTTGATTTTATCATTATTATTTTTTATATCCTGGATTTGATGGTTTGGTTTGTGTAATCTATTTATTTTTCTAGGGGTTTCTCTATTAGGAGTCGTTTGGTGCGAGCTATAAGGTCTAATAATATCAAGATGAAATTCTTTGTTTGGTTGGATGTATCAGTTAGCCTCGAAATTATTTATTAAATGTTTATACCATATTAATGTACAAAGTTATTCCATATACATGGAAGATAGCCCCAAAATTATTTATCCAACCATTTATACCATAATAAAGTGATAAGTTATTTCATATACATGGTGAGATAACTTATCTCACAATAGATAATTTTGGAATAACTTGTTCTCAACTAAACGACCCCGTAAAATTATTGTAAGTTTTCTGGGATAAACGTGCAACGCACGTTCCGTAGATTAGTATATTAAAAATGTGAATAGTCTTAAAAATGTTACCTTTTTCTTAAATTATTAATTAATTATTTATATTATTAAATACAAGATAAAAGTTAAGGATCCTAAAACATATGGAGAATTAATATTTGTAGGTTATTTTTTCCTTGTGTATCTAAAAAGGATTCCTAAAATATATAATAAGAGAGAAAATAGGAAAAAAATTGATGATTTTCATCAAAATTAGAGTAATATTATTGAATTACAACTTTGTTTCTTAAAAGTTAAATAAGGAAAATAACAAAGAGCATAACAAGTTTTTTCTCCAAAATTGTTATTGTTAGGACTCTTTTCTCTTCTTTTTTTTTCTTGACTACAAAAACCCACGAAATTTTTTCCCCTAAATTTGTTAGGAATTAAGACTCTTTTTTTCCAAAGAAAGGAATATATTTATATATAGTTAACATGCTGCCCTTTACTTTTTTTCGCTAGATATAATGTGATTTTAAGTGTTTTAGAGTTTTTGTTCTAATGTTTTCTAGGATTTAATTATATATTAGATTTTGGTTTGTTTTTATTTTATTTAATTAAATATTAGATTTGTTAGGGTTTTTTCCCTGATTTTCTTACTATATTTAAATTTTATTTTTTTTTAGAAGGAAAATAAAAGTTACCATAATTACTTTTACTTTTCCTGAAAAAAAAATTATAATTATTTTTCATATTTGGCTAACCTCTTTCTTGGAGGAAAGATTTTGGACATCTATAAATAGAAGATCCCCTTCTCATACCATAACACAATAGCATCTACAATGTAGTTGTTAAAAGAGTCTTTGTTTAGAGGGAGATTTGTCCCAATAAGTTTTAGGATTTTTAATTTTATTTTTAATATGTAGGCCGTTTGGACAAACCATATCCAATAATATATTTTTAGTTTAATTTTTCATGTGTCGTCTGATTTATCATCTTATAGTTTGCAACTAATAGCTTTTGCATGACGCTCTCTCGATTTCGAACCCATAAGTGGTATTAAAGCCCACGGTTCAATGATTCGATGGTCCAATTATCGAACAAAGTTGCAATAAATTTGATGATAATGAAGATATATGTCCAAAAGCTACATGTGGAGATGATTGTCAATCATATTTTCAATAATCCTGCTGTTACATATTTGAAAAGAAAGCTTACTTTTAACCCTATAAAGGGCTCCAATATTTTTAACCCGAAAAGCGCTCATATACTTTAACCTAAAAGCTCTATTTTTAAACATGCCAAGCAGTAGTGATGAAGACTATGTGAAGAACAAATATTAAAGATGTGAAGAAGGTAGATCAAGTGAAGAAAATCAAGCCAAAAAGGGGAGATTTGTTAGGGTTTTTGCCATGATTTCTTACTATATTTAAGTTTTACTTTTTCTTAGAAAGAAAATAAAAGTTACCATAATTATTTTTACTTTTTTTGAAAGAAAAAATATAATTCTTTTTCATATTTGGCTAACCTCTTTCTTGAAGGAAAGATTTTGGACATCTATAAATAGAGGATCCCCTACTCATACCATAACACAATAACATCCACAGTGTAGTTGTTAAAAGAGTCTTTGTTTAAGGGGAGATTTCTCGCAGTAAGTTTTAGAATTTTCAATTTTATTTTTAATATGTAGGCCGTTTGGCCAAACCATATCCAATAATATATTTTTAGTTTAATGTTTCATGTGTCGTCTGATTTATCGTCTTATAGTTTACAACTAATAGCTTCCGCATGATGCCCTCTCGATTTCGAACCCAACAAGATTCTTCTATTTTATGTGTAGTTTTATTTTGTTGTATTGGGAAATTGATTTTAAATATTTCACAATTTATCTTTTATTTTTGTGATAGGTGTTTTCTTAAAACGACAATGTTGTTGACCTCTTGATAGATGACTTTCAATTTTCTTCCATCAACTTTGAGGTTGTTATCTCCTATTTTACCATAATCTTTTATGTTATTGTTAATTTATTACAAATAGTTAGATTATATTATTATATTTATATATAATGTAGTTCGCATTGGCACACCTAGATGCAAATATTTGGTGCATCAACACCTATTAAAATTGACGTAGATTAGGCATAATTATATGATTAATGTATAAAATTGGGTCAGGACGGAAAAAAACACCCTTGAAACTAAGAATATAGATAGGTGCTTTGATCTTCATGCAGAACCTTAAAGCTTTAGATGTCGATATGTGTGTTCAAACCTCCCCGAGCAACCACGACTCCTAAATCCTGGGGTCGCCACCAATAGTTTTTTTTCCTTTATATTATTTGTGTGTTTCTATGTATCAATACCAACATAATTTTGACTTTTGATAAAACTTACACAATTTTGTTCACTAGAAGATGTTCAATATAACTAGCATGTAATAATTTTGCCCAATTGAATCATTGTTTTTTATAAGGCTTTGGAATGAGGTGTTGGATTATCAAATTGAATTAAACTTTTAGGATTTAGTTCGGTAAAAATTGATGGATATGAATGTAGTAGTGATTGATGATATCAAGGTGGATGGTTTGTGGTGATGTTATATGTCGTAAGTTTGGTAGTGACCAGCCAAATTAGTGCTGGGGCGGCGATGACGATGACTTTAGTGTGTTTATATTTTATTTAATATTGCAAAATAAATATGGGAAAGGAAAAATAGGGTTAGATATTATAAGGTAGGAAATTGATCTATCACCAACAAGTGACAATTCAGATAATCAACCAAAGGACTGTTTAATGAATTTGTGGTTATGTTAAATCTAGCTATTTTGTTTTCTTTATTTTTTCCTTTCCTCAAATTTATTTTTGAAAAATAACCAATTTTGAAGTTTTAAATTATGAATTAATGATATTAATTTTGATTTTTTCTTAGCACCATCAAGAAGAATGTAGTTTATGATTTTGTTTTGTTAGTTAAGTTGGTTGTACAAATTTTGTGAAAATATATTGTAATGACCAATGTCAAATATAAAATAAAATTTTATACTAAGTATTGCAACAAATGTACAACACACATTCACATAAACGAGTAATCTTAAAAGTACATGTAGTTTAATTTTTTATTTTTTATTTTAATCAAAATAGGCCAACATTGACTATTTATTAAAATTCAAGTAATATGTAAAAATAGATCTTAGAATAACTTTATTTTTTATATGACAAATATATATAGAGTAGATAATCTTTTGGGACATATAAGGCCACCAAGGGAAAGACTACAAAAAATTAAATGGGATGATTCTCATAGTGGATGACTTTAATTTTTTGTTTCACATGACAAAAGTCTTTAATGACTAGCCTTGCCAAAATATGCCCACACTTTAATAAATGACATAACTATGGTATGGATATAAAAAAGGAAAATTTTAGAAATAGCAACTATAGAGCCTTAATTGTAACTTTTATAGCAACAGTTTCATAATTACGAAAAATAACAAATTATATTTTGTATTTAAGTAAACTGTTGTTATAAAAATACATATACAACAAGATTTATTGCCCTTGTTTTACTCAAATTAGTTGAGTTAAATAAGGAATAATTATTCATCTAATTAAATTCCCATAAATTACTCTTATTTTAATTACTAGATTCTTTTTCCAAGTCAAACTCAAAATGAAGATTATTATTTTCATGATCTTCAAAATTTCAAAATATCATTCTCTTATATCTGTAACTATTTTTTCTTGTTAGTTTTTTCATTTTTTTTTTATCTTTTTTATTTTAATTTCTTTTTCTTTTTCATTTTTTTCTTTTTACTTTATTTTTTCTCTTCTACTTCTCTTCTTTTTTTCTTTTCCTTTTTTTCGTTATTTATTTATTTTTTTCTTTTTTCATTTTCTTTTTTTCCCTTTTTCATATTAATTTTTCTTTTACACTTCTATTTCTAGTTTCTATTTCTCTTTCTTTTTTTTTTCTTTTTCACTTCTTTTTTTTTTGAACTTTTATTTTTCATTTTTGTTTTTTTCTATTTTTTTGTTTTTGGTTTTTTCTTTTTACTCTTCTATCTCTATCTTTTATTTTTAAAATACAAATATTTATATCATATATACATATTCAAAATTATACAAAATAAATAGACATACATATATGCATGTGTATTTAGGATAAAAAACATACATATAGATCTGCATATGTATTTACAGAAATACATATCTGACTCACATGTATATATAAACATATAGGACACAAAGTCTCTATAAAAAAATAACAATTATATACATATACATATAGGTAACAAAAAAATACATGATACATAACTTAAACAGTAAAAGAAAATAAATAAGTACATATATTACCCTCTAAAATGACATAGTATGTACAGTTTAAAGACAAATCCAACACCGTATAAAATACATATAGCTCTGCATATGTATTTAGAGAATACATACCTGATTCATATGTATATTCTTAATTTATATGAGTCACCTTTGTATTTCGCAAATATATATAAAGATATATAGTATAGTTATGTTTGTTACTATTTAATATGAATATGATATGTATTTCGTAAATAAATATGTATGTTTTGTACCGTAAATACATATCCAGATTTGTATAACTATGTATTTTGAATATTTTTTGAATATGTGTATGTGATATACATATTTGTCTTTTCAAAATAAAAGTTAGAGATAGAAGAGTAAGAAAATGAAAAAAAAAATATAAAAAGAAAAAGAAGAAAAAAAGAGAAGCGAAAAAAGAAAAAAAAGGAAGAAAGAGAATAGAAGTGTAAAAATAAAAAAAATAAAGAAACAAAATAAAATAGAAAAAAAAGAAAAAGATATGAGAAAGAAAAAAAAGAAAATGAAAAAGGAAAAAAAGATAAATAGAAGAGAGAAAATAAAGTGGAAATAAAAAAATGAAAAAGAAAAAGAAATTAAAATAAAAAAATAAAATGACAAAAAATAAGATGAAAAAAAACTAACAAGAAAAAAAAGGTAGAGATATAAGAGAGTGAAAGACAGGAATGATCTTTTATTTTGAAATCTTGAAGACCATGGAGATAATTATCTTCAACTATGAAAAAAATAAAAACAAAAAATAAAAAAAATGAAAAAGAAAAAAAAAAGAGAAATAGAATAGAGAAAATAAAGTGGAAATAAAAAAATAAAAATAAAATAAAAAAATGATAAAAAAATAAAATGAAAAATGAAGGATAAAAGATATGGCTTTATTTAGGGGAGGTGAAATAGTGGAATGAAAATAGGAAAATGTAAAGTAATGAGAGTAAAACATGAACTTGCGTACTTAATGAGTAAAATAATGTTACTCTTACTATAAACTGTAATTTTATAAAAGTGTTGCTATTTATTGTAATTATGGTCTTAAGTATGCTACTTTCTGCAATTTTTCCAATAAAAAATAACCAAAATCGGCTTAGTGTAAATTTTCTGTGCACTATATAATTTTTTTAACTTAATAAGGTTAACGACGTCAAAAGTGAATAGTGCACTATTTGTATGTACTATCAATTTCTTATATACAGTGCACAAAATACTAATTTTGTGCACTGTATAATTTATTTCATATAGTGCACTATTTTAGTATACTATCCATGTTTTCATATAGTAGATAGTATACAAAATAAGTGCATTATATATATAAAAAAATTGCATAGTGCATAGAAATAGTGCACTTTGTATCCTTTTAACCTAACCCCTAAATCTCATATCTTCATCTTCTCCACCATCGCCCTCCACCCCCCACCCCCTTCCCCCCAAAACCCCAACTTTCTCTCTAAAAATTTTAAATTTGATGGTCCCCGAGCCCCAATAATCACACGTGTTTTTCAAGAAAAAGACGTATTATAGGTGTATTCATGCGTAGGTGACAATTGGATTGCTCAATTTTGGTGAAAAAGAAACGTCAATTTAGGTATGTACTAATTGATGGCACAAAATTCCTGTAAATGCTTAATGATGTAATTTTGTCTAGTCGTTCATGGAAACTGTTATGGCATCTTCATCCCTCATTTTTGTTTTGTAGAAAAATAATTTCATGAGATCATATTTGGTTAGTAAGTAGTGGAGAATGGGTAGTAAATATTCTTCATGGCTATCCATCTTTGTTATTCTAGTTGATTTGTCGTTTACAAAATGCAAATTTAGTATACACAATATAGAAAATTTGTATTTTCTAGTTGTTTTTATATAGTAAACTGATTTTGTACATTATAACTCGAATGAAAAATAGATATTGCACTAAAGTAGTGCACTATTTGAAAAAAAAAATAGATAGTGCACAAAATAGTGCGCCAAAAAAAAAATAGTGCATTAAAATAGTGCACTATATGAAATAAATTAGATAGTGCATAAAAATAGTGCACTATATGGAAAAAATGGATACTGCACAAAAATAGTGCACTTTCTAGTTTTGATGTCGTTAACCTCATTCCATTTTTAAAAAATGTATAGTACACAAAAAAAATACACTAAGCCTATTTTGGTTATTTTTTATATCCCTGGAATAGTTGTGTCATTTATTCAAACTGTAGGCATATTTTGGTCACCCACTCCTCTTTATGTATAAGGCAAGTACATTTGTCTAACACTTCAAATGTTTTTAAATTTTTCATGCTAATTTGTCTCTCAACTTCTAGTTTTACTTTTTTTTTTTGTACTTTTTTTATATCTTTCCTTGATTTTTTAAAATTATTTTAATTCATTTTTCTCAACCTTTATTTTTCTTTTATTCTTATTTTTCCTCAAACGTTACTTATTACTTCATTTTTCTTTTCTTTTTCTTTTTTTAATTCACTTGTCTCTGCCTTTGTTTTTATTTTATTTTTTATTTTTATCATTTCTCAGTTTTTTCTTTTTTTTTTTTTTTTTTTTTCTTTTTTTTTTTTTTCTCAATCTTTTTTTTTTTTCCTTTTTTATTTTTTATTCTTCTCTTTTTTTTCTTATCCTTTATTTTTATCTTTTTTCCTCAATCTATTTTTTCTTTTCTATTTTTTTTCTCAACTTTTATTATATTTTGCTTACAAATAGAGAGTTGGATAATCCATCAAGGGATCTTCTTTCTTTGACATCAAAGTAAATTTAAGAGCATGACTTATCGTTTGAAAGTCCTTTGAGATAAGTACTGCCTTTAAGACAAAACTTATAAAACATCTCATAAATCAAGACATAATGTGGAAGTGTCAAGCCTTGCTCGTAAGACATAACTTGTTGTTTGATAATCCTTGAGTTAAGTCTTGTATCTAAGGCCAGAGTTATAAAACATCTCATAAATAAAGGCACAATGTGGTAGTGTCAACGCTTGCCCATGGGGTATAAATTATTTTTTAGGAGGTTCTTGGGCTAAGTCATGTCTTAGAGGCAAGATTATTAGAGCATCTAATAAATCAAGACAAAATATTTTAGTGTCAACTCTTGCTCATGAAGTATAACTTGTCATCTATGTCTTGCCTCTAAAGAAAGAGTTATAGAACACAACATAAATCAATACACAATATGGTAATGTCAGCTCTTGCCCATGGAATGTAACTTATTGTTTGAAAGTCTTTGGATTATGTCTTGCCTCTAAGGCAAGAGTTAGAAAATTTCTCATAAATCAAACATATTGTGATAGTGTTAAATCTTATCTATGAGACATAACTTGTTGCTTCAATGTCCTTGATTTATAAAACATGTCATGAATTAAGACACATGTAGTAGTTTCAACTCTTGCTCATGGATGGTAACTTGTTGTTTAAATGTCCATGGGCTAAGTCTTGACTATAAAGAAGGAGTTACAGAGTATCTAATAAATCAAAGCATAATATAGTAGTGTCAAATCTTTCCCATGGAGCGTAACTTGTTGTTTAAAAGTCTTTAGGTTAAGTCTTGCCTCTAAGTTAAGAGTTATAGAACATCTCATAAATCAAAACACAATATAGTAGTGTCAACTCTTTTCCATAGGGACTTCTTGTTCGAAAATCCTTGATCTAAGTATTGCCTCTAAGGTAAGAGTTATAGAGCATTTTATAATTAATACACAGTATGGTAGTGTTAACTCTTGCCCATTGACCAGAACTTGTTGTTTGATGATCCTTGGGCTAAGTCTTGCCTCTAAGACAAGAGTTATAGAGCATTTCATAAGTCAAAAACATTATGTGTTGGTGTTGACTCGTGTCCAATATACGTATCTTGTTATTTGAAAATCTTTGGGATAAGTCATGCCTTTAAGGTAAGAGTTGTAGAACATCTCATAAATCAAGAGATAATATGGTAGTGTCAAATCTTGCCCGTGATACATAACTTGTTATTGAAATTCCTTGGGTTAAGTCTTACCTCTAAGGTAAGAGCTATAGAACATCTCATAAATCAAAATACAATGTGGTAGTGTCAATTCTTATTCATGGGACGTAACTTGTTATTTGAAAGTCCTTGGACTAAGTGTTGCTTCTAAGACGATTATAGAACATCTCATAAATAAATATACATTGTAGTAGTGTCAACTCTCACCCATGGAGCATAAATTCTTGCTGGGAAGGAATAGAAAAACAAAAAGCAAAGAAAAAGAAAGAAAATTAATAAAATTTGCAAAAATAAAATAAAATGAAGAAAAAATATTTCTAAACAATAAATAAAAATGCTAGAAAATAAAAAAGAGAAAAATAAAAAAATAGAAGTTGGGACAAGAAAAAGAAAAAAAATATAAAATGAAGAAAAAAAAGAAAAATAAAGGCTGAGAAAATTAAAAGAGAAAAGAAAAGAACTAAAGAAAAATAAAAAAATAGAAGTTGAGAGGAGAAAAAACAAAAAAAGTAAGGATTGAGAAAAACTAAAAAAAGGATAAAATAAAAATCAAAGTATAATACAAAATATAGAAGTTGAAAGATAAATAACTATGGAGTTGTTTAAAAATATTTGAGGTATAGAGGGGTAAATTGGTATTTGTTATATAGATAAAAAAAGAAGGCTAATTTTATAAGACTTTTATTATGCGGGACAAAAAAGCGAAGCCACCCATTATGAGAGTCATAGTTTATCCGAAAGACTTTACATCAATTAGTATTTATCTGGTAAATTTGTCTATATTGGTAGGACACTTTGTTCATTCGACAATGTGTACAAACGGTAGGCCTAATGTTCACTTGAAACACCCTGGTTTCTGGACCTTAGAAATTTTTCTTGATTTTTAGTTTTTGGCAATATAGGACTTAGGATAATGAGTCGTACACTTGGGTATGGGAGGTATGTTCCAGTCATATGCTGACCAGTGTTGGTTGGTGGGATGGATGTAGTTACTGGAATGGGTACGATTTGGGTGGTACGAGTCGTATCTGTGGATATGGGTTATTTTTTACTTCACTTAACCTTAGACATAATAACTTAGGTTGGATCGGCCTACTAGTGGCTCACTATGAGCCATAAGACAGGGTACGAGTCATATCCAGGACTCGTATGGTGGTCAGTGTTCAAACCTCTTAGATTCTATTCTGGCAGGGGTACGATTTATGGGTACTAGTCGTACAGTTGGATATGATGTGGGTTTGGGTGTGTCATACCTTGGATAGTATTGGGTCTATAGGGGCAATCCTAGGGTATGAGAGGCGGGTACCACTGGTACAGAATGGGTACGACTCGTAAAGGTCAGTCGTATCCTATGACGAAAATTAAATGCAGTTTAAATAAGCGTAATCTGGATATTTCTCCACTTATCCTAATAAGTTCCATGACTTATATTGCACTTGGGACGTTATTTTCCCTACTATTCCATTCTTAAACACTTAGAAAACACTCTTAAATCCTCTTTAGATTTCTTGGGCAAAGAAAGCTAGAGTTTCATCTTAAGGAGTAAATTGGGGCTTGTCTTAGTGATTTCTCTCCATCATCATCTTGGTTTAAGGAATGTTCTCTTCCCTCATTGTTAGTTCCAACTAAAGTTATGGTTTTATGTAATATTTTTCATGATTTGAATGTTGTATGATTTTGGGTTTTTAAATATAATTTTGGGATTTTGGTTATAAATGCTTGGTTGTGGTTTTTCCACGTTTTACTTATGCTTTTATATGCTTTAATAGTGGTTTTAGATGATTGGTTGCATGAGAATGATTATTTACTAACAGAATTTGGTTTTGGAAATACTATGCCCCTAATGTGTTTGATAAAATGCCTATAACAATGCTTTCACTCTAATATTGATTTTTCAAAGGAACTTATGCATGGTTTACACTTAGTAATGGAACTCTAAATGATATGAATAGTTTAATTTTGTAATGGTTTGTCTTAATAAACATACTTGTGGAGTACATAGGAATCCCCCAAGCTAATTGGATAATATGATCTATGGGTACATGGGAATCCCTTGACCTCAAAATGATTTGGCTAAGGACAATACTTGCAAGTTATAGTCGGTATAATTATACCACTACTAATGGACTTGGTTAATTATAAATGGATAATAATTTGGTTGTTTGATATTGGTTTTAATTAGGCTTAAAGGATAGTATGTAGAAAAGCCATGGAAGGTGGGTGTCCCGAGAGGATCGAAACTGGAAACTCATATTTACCGATATGAGCTTTGGTCCTAGTGACTGTGTGCATGATGTCACACATTATATTTTGGGGGATGTACTAGTCATCCCAGGTTTTTTTCTCTGGTCGTGCGGCTTCACGCACTGGGGCCCTTTGAGCAGAGCGAGCTAAACTCATATAGTTCATGGGCGGTTTTAGGATAACAAAGCTACATAGCCCAAGTAAAGGTTTTAATGGCATGCTAAACCCGGTTCCCTTTTCTGGTATGATTTTATAAATAGAGAGTTTGTATGCATATTTTTGCTTTTACTTGGTTTTATAAGTGGTATTATTTTATTCTTATCCTGAATTCATGCTAGCGTTCACCCGCTAATCCATTTTCGGGCGGCTGTATTCCCACGCAATGCAGGAATCGACCGTTCTACTCCTCCTGCTTAGCATTTGGACACTCAGGGGTCAACTTTGGATTAAAGTGGTGAGCTTTCATCTATTCGAAAGGCTCCATTTCATGAATGTTATTTCATACTTGAATTACTTATGGATATTATTTTTTGCTATGGTTGGGGGCATGTCCTAGTTGGATATCTGTATTCTTTTGGTTAGAGGCTTTTGTGGAACTACTATGAGTTGGAATGGGCAGAATCAATATTGGTATCAGCCTTATCATTGGTATTAGTTTTGGGACTGATACCGGTTAATGATATTGTTAGTTATTCCATCCTCCTTTATTTTGGGATTATAT
This sequence comes from Capsicum annuum, assembly GCF_002878395.1. Classification (NCBI taxonomy): domain Eukaryota; kingdom Viridiplantae; phylum Streptophyta; class Magnoliopsida; order Solanales; family Solanaceae; genus Capsicum; species Capsicum annuum. Next base: position 53,004,587 of record NC_061117.1, read on the forward strand.
ATTTAATTATTGATGAAATTTATTTGGTTATGGTTGGATCTATGCCTTGGTTTGGATTGGTATAGTTGGACGGTTGGTACGGGACGGTCGGACTCGGTTGCATTGGTCTTGGTAATAGACCTATCCAGAGTCTGTAATTTAGATAGTTATTCTATCTTTTTATATGTTTTAAATTCAGACAACTCAGGGAAGGCTGTTGGAGGTTAGGTTGGATAGCGGGGGTGGTCTTCGGTCCCAGTCGAACTTGGAACACCCATTACGACAAGGCCTTGAGTTGGGTCATGTTAAGTTTGTATTAGAGCTTTAGGTTCATGGTCAATTGAGAGTCCAAAAAGTCGTGGCTGGTAGAGTCTCTTTGCGCCACACTCATAAGAGAGAGGCTATATGGCATTTAAGAATGTTTTACTTTCTTGGTATTTTATTTTCAAGCACGGAATCTAAGTCCTGGAATTCTTCTGTCTTGGTTATTCACTTTTCAAATTATGCCTCATGATATGAAACACAAAGAAATTCTTCTATCCCATCTGGAGATGATTTTGATGGGGTACGTCCTACACCTGGAGTTCACACTCGTTCTCAGGGTCCTATCCCTGATTGTTCTAGAGTTCCTCCAGTTTCTACTTGTCCTCCTTAGGGTAAGGTAACTAATGCAAAATTTTTTCAATCTATTTATGTTATTGCTCAATTAGTCGCTACTCAGGGTGAGTGGGATGCATCTGGTGGGTTGTTTGCTAAGGCCATAAGGGTTGGGAAGTTTATAAAGTTAAATCCTCCTATTTTTACTACTGAGAAGGTGGAGAAGGATCCTTAGGGTTTCTTGGATGAAATGGAGAAGATATTCTAGATGATGCATGCTACTAATATGGAAGGTGAAAACTTTACAGCTTATCAGCTCAAGGATGTTGCGTACCAATAGTACAAAGAGTAGGATAGGTATAGAGGTGATGTGGAGGAGTGGTCCTTGTGGGATTCTTTTTCTAATGCTTTTTTGGATCATTTCTTTCCTCAAGAGCTGAGGGAAGCAAAGATTGAAGAGTTTGTAAATATCAAGTAGGGTAAAATGTCTGTCAAAGAATATGCCTTGAAGTTTCATCAATTATCAAGGTATACTCCAGATTTGGTAGTGGACATGAGGGCAAGGATGAGAGATTTTATTTTTAGGCTATCTCAGAATCTGATCCTTGAAAGCAAGACTGCTGTGCTGATTAAGGATATATACGTTTTGAGGTTGGTTGTCCACATGCAATAGGTAGAGAATGAAAAAAGGAAACAGGCAGAGTTTGGGGAAAGAATGGGTAAGAGGAGTAGGATTTTTTAGTAGTGTGGTTCTCATCAGTAGGGTGGTCTAGATGGAGGTAAATGGCCGAAGAATTAGGGAAGTTCTAGTTCCTTCTCTATTGCTATTGCTCTTTATCCGAGGCAGTCGGCTTTATAGGCATCCGTAGGTTGGTGATAATTTCTGGGAACAGGGTGCCTAATCTTAGGTGAGTGGGGGTCCTTCGAATTCTTTATGCCCTTCTTTCTGATTCTGTGATCGTCTTCATCGAGACTATTGTGACGAAGGCAAGGAAAAGTGATTTAAATGTAGCTAGCCAGGCCATATGCTCAAGAATTTTTTAATTGATAAGGTAGCTTCAGGAGCGGTTAAAGCTCTGGTTGCTTTGTCTTCTGCTCCTGCGCCTAGTGGGTGGCTTCGATGTCTTCTCCTGCTTTTGGTATCAGCACATGATTGACTAGGTTGTATGTTCTTGTATCTCGACAGGAAATAAAGGCATCACCTAATGTCGTTACTAGTACATTACAACTCTTTTCTTGTAATGTGTATGTCTACTTGATTTGGGCTACTCTCTTTCTTTTGTGGCCCTATTCATAGATGTATGTATTAGTTTTGATCCTAATATTTTTTCAGATCCTTTTTCTATTTCTACCCTGGTAGGTGACTCGGTTATTACTTAAAGAGTCTATAGGGTGTGTGTGGTATCTATTGGTAGCAAACAGACCTTGGTAGATCTATTTGAGCTAGATATGGTAGATTTTGATGTTATTCTGGGGATGGATTGGTTATACTCTTGTTATGCATCCTTGGATTATCGAACTCGTACAGTTGTCTTTAGGTTCCCTGGTGAATCAATTATAGAATGGGAGGGTGGTTCCCTAGCTCTTAGGAGAGGTTTATTCCTTATCTCGAAGATTAATCTCCAAAGGTTTTCTTTATCACTTGGTCTGAGTTAAAGATTATAACTCGGAGGGTTCTTTTTGCATTCAGTTTTGGTAGTAAATGAGTTTTCTGAGGTTTTTTCGGATGATCTTCCTGGTGTTTCTCCCAGATAGGGAAATAGAGTTTGGTATTGATTTGGTTTTGGACACTCGTCTAATATCTATTTATCTTTATAGAATGGCTTTCGCTGAGTTGAGGGAACTCAAGGAACAACTTAAGGATTTTCTAGATATGGGGTTTATTCGTCCTGGTGTATCCTTGTAGGGTGCACCGGTGTTGTTCTTGCGTAAGAAGGATGATTCCGTTTGGATGTGCATTCACTATTGGCAGTTGAATAAGGCAATAGTTAATAACAAGTATCCTTTTCTAAAGATAGATGACTTATTTGACCAGTTGGAAGTTGTCAAGTTCTTCTCTAAGATAGATCTTTGGTTTGGGTATCATCAACTTAAGATTAGGGAGAAGGATATCCCTAAATTGGATTTTTGTACTCGATATGGGCACTTTGAATTCTTGGTGATATCATTCAATTTTACTAATGCCACAATGGCATTTATGGACTTGATGAATAGGGTTTTCAGGCATTTCTTGGATCTCTTTGTCATTGTGTTTATTGATGACATTTTGGTTTATTCCAAGAGTGATGTGGATCATGCCAATCACCTTCGTGTGGTATTGCAGACCTTGAAGGAACAACAATTCTATGCCAAGTGCTCTAAATGTGAGTTTTATTTAAATACTGTGACTTTTCTTGGTCATATTATCTTTAGTGAGGGGATCATTATGGACCCTCAAAAGATGGCGGTGGTTAAAAGGTGGCCTAGACCCATAACTCCAACCGACATTCGGAGCTTCTTGAGTTTGGGTGGGTATTATAGGTGTTTTGTGGAAAGTTTTTTGGCGATAGTTGCTCCTTTGACTAAGTTGACTCAGAAGTGGTAAAGTTTTCTTTATCGAATTTTTGTCAGGAGAGTTTTGAGAAGTTGAAAGATAAGCTATCTTCGGCACTGGTTTTGACATTGCCTAAGGGTAGTGAGGAGTTTGTGGTTTATTGTGATGCATCTAGGGTAGGACTTGGTTGTGTATTAATGCCACATGGAAATGTGATTGCTTATGCTTCTAAGCAGTTGAAGGTGCATGAGTGGTATTATCCTACTTATGATTTGGAGCCGTTGACGGTAGTTTTTGCTTTAAAAATCTGGCGGCATTACTTGTATTTAGTGCACGTAGACATCTTTACTGATCAAAAAAGTCTACAGTATGTGTTCACTCAGAAGGAGCTAAATCTCAAGCAGAGAAGATGGTTGGAGCTTCTCAAAGACTATGATATGAGTTTTCACTATCACCTAGGTACAACTAACGTGGTTGCTGATGCTCATAGTAGGTTGCCATGGGGAGTTTGGCTCATGTGGAGAACGGAAAATGGGAATTGGTGAAGGATATTCACCGCTTGGCTAATCTTGGAGTTCATCTTTTAGACTCTGAGGATGGTGGGGTGATGGTATTGGAAGTGGTTCGGTCGTCTCTTGGTGCATAGATTAAGGAGAAACAAGTGCTAGCCTTGTCTTGATGAAAATTCAAGAGCAGTATGGGTATGCAAAAGGTAATTGTCTTTGAGATCTATGGCGATGGTACTTTGCGGTACCAAGGGAGGTTGTGTGTTCCTAATGTTGATAGGTTGCGGCAAAGGTTCTTGGCTGAGGCGCATGAATCACGCTACATTGTACATCCTGACTTGATGTAGATGTATTATGATCTCAAGGAGCTATATTGGTGGAATGGTATGAAAAGGGTGTGGCTGATTTTGTGGCCAAGTGCATGGTGTGTCAACAAGTTAAAGTTAAGCACAAAAGGCCTGGTGGGTTTTATCAAAAAATTGATTTTCTCGAATGGAAATGAAAGGTAATCAATAAGGATTTTGTTATCGATCTTTGTTGGTCTTGAAGACAATTTGATTCAGTTTAGGTCATTGTTGATAGAATGACAAGGTTTGCTCACTTCTTACCAGTGAGGACTACCTTTTCGGCGGAGAATTATATGAAGTTGTATCTTCAGGAGATTGTGAAGCTGCATGAGGTACCTGTTTCGATTATCTTTGATTGTGGTATGCAGTTTTTATCTAATTTTTGATAGTCTTTTCAGAAAGGGGTTGGGTACCAAGGTTAGTCTGAGTACTGCTTTCCATCCATAGTCGGATGGAAAAGCGGAGAAGACAACTTAGACATTAGAGGATACGCTTCAGGCAAGTGTGATTGATTATGGTGGCAGTTGGTTTGACCATCTACCTTTGGTACAGTTTGTTTACAACAATAGCTATCATTCTAGTATTGGTATGGCCCCTTTTGAGGCATTGTATGGTAGGAGCTGTAGATCTCATATTGGGTGGTTTGAGCTTGGTGAGGCGGATATGTTTTGTCCAGACTTGGTTTATCATGCTATGGAAAAAGTAAAGGTCATTCAGGATAGGCTTAAGGCTGCCAAAAGTCCTATGCGGATGTAAGACATAGAGACTTGGAGTTTGAGGTTAGGGATAAGGTGTTCATAAAGGTATCTCCTATGAAGGGAGTAATGTGGTTTGGTAAGAAGGGGAAGCTTAGTCCCTGATTTGTTGGTCCTTATGTAGCTCTGTGAAGGGTTGGTAATGTGGCTTATGAATTGGAGTTTCCTTCTCGTTTGAGCTTAGTTCATCCAGTATTTCATGTTTCTATGTTAAGGGTGCATTGGTGATACTTCTTCGATTGTTACTTTGGAGGTGTCGGGTGCCTCGGACTCTCTATCTTATCAAGAGGTCCAGATTGAGATCTTGGATAGGCATTAGATCTTGGTTCATCGATTGCGGACCAAGGATGTGGCTTCGATTAAGGTTCTTCGGCGGAACCATAAGGTGGAGGAATCTAAATGGGAAACGGAGGAGGACATAAAGTCCAAGTATCCGTATCTATTTTCTCCTCCTGGGATTCGTGTGAAAGGTATGTATTCTTCAACACATCTTTTATTTTTTGAGTTTTCTAAAGAAAAGATTAATACATTTGCATATTTTTTTTCAAACTTTGTTCAAAATTAGGAATATATTTGATAATGCAAATGACTCATGCATGTGGTTACCCCTACATTGTTGGTTATTCGGGGATGAATGTTCCTAGTGGGAAAGTATGAAACATCCTGTGACAGCGCCCAAGCGCACACGCAGGAGTATGTGGTCTTACCAAGTAGTAAAGTGGCCTTAAGAAATCAAGTATCGATCCCAGAGAGACTTGATTTAACAACGATTCTATTTTCGTTCACAATTTAGATTCAATTGATGCAAGCGTAACCAAAAAAAGAGTTTGAAATTTTTGCAAGTAAAATAAACAATGCATAAATAAAGATCTTAAAATAATCAATAGATAAAAACCCAGGGTTAAAGTACTTTAAACAATCATACTATGTATTGAATTTCATTCGTTAACTTGCTTATCTTAGTTGTTGATTCATAGGGTTAAATGCATGATCATGGTTTCCCAACCTCTAATTCTTTACCTAAGTCGAACCTTACAATTATATCATTGAGCGGGGATGTAATCGTCCACATAAGTGTATTAAGCTGTCATCCTACGTGTGAATCAAGTTTGGCTCCTATGTACATCCCTGTCCTAGGTTCTAAGTTCAATTCTTTATTTCATACAAGAATAAAAACCCAAACTTTGTTTATCTCCTTATTCTATCCCCTATTCCCTCTCCCGAGATCAAAAGTTAGAAAATTGATATATTCTAAGGATCGCGAATCCTTAAAATAGTTAAATCAAAGATGAACACACAACCAATAATGAAAAGCAAAGTTAAATGAATTCAACTCAAAAGAATAATACTCATGTTTGAGGATTTAACCCGAAAAAGGGCGTTTAGCCATGCATAGTCGTAATTGTAATCACAAAGTAGTAATTAATGACTTAAAACATGAATAAACAAAAGAAAAATAATAAAAACCTAAATAAGACATTGTAGCAGCCCCCTGATCTCCAAAATATGTCCAAAGATATGTTAAAACGTGATATAACATGTATTTATAGTACAAGAGCAAGCCAATTCTGTGTTGGACAAGAAAACTTTTAGTTATTGAACCCGGGACTAGGTGGGGTGTCTCCTTATCTATAGCCCCACTTCATGTTCCTATAGCCCTCCTCCTGGTGGGGAAGAGCCTCAATATCGCCCTGAGCCTCTAGAAGTTGCTCTCTGAATTTTGGTTAAGTATTTTGAGTCTCCCCTCTTGGTTCCTTGTATTGTGGTGTATTTCCCATGTATTTCAAGACTTATTATCATCAAAATATCATCATATTCAGCTCCCAAATCATCCTACAAACTCACACTACACGAATTACGAGACAAACACAACACACTACTCATAACAATAATCAAAATAACAACTAAGCTAGGCTAGTTCATGTTAGTCTTCAACTTATTGTTCCAGATGTACACTCAATAAAATTGAAATTTTCTCACTACCAACAACTTATTCCACTCATAAATACACATTAATATCATTTGAAACACATTAAACTAAATAGAATTCAACGGAATCAACTAGACAAGCACCTAGCTTAAGCTAGTAATGCTAGTTTTCCGGGTTGAACTTTTAAATGAATCTCTTAGGTACAAAATTGTTTGGAATTCACTTTGAACATTATAAACACATGATTTAACATATTTATCTCATTATCAACCCATATAGCACATGAATCATCCTCAAAACAAGGCTAAGAAGGCTAGAATAGTGATGCTAAAATGCATAAATACACCCAGCATCACCACCCCGCACTTAAAACCTTGTTCGTCCTCGAATAACTCTTTACTATAAACATAATGAGTTGGATACTCTAAACTTATACTACATGTAAGACACTCAAGCTAGTACTAACATGACTATACATAATGCAAGTTTCTATACTAAGCATGTTTCAAACACAATTGAAAGCTTATGAACACTAATCCAAAACATCCTAGCCTCAAGAATTGACTCACCTAGTTGGAAAACTAATGCTTA
>NC_061117.1:53014824-53057330 GCF_002878395.1 Capsicum annuum
TAGTGTAGAAACTTGCATTATGTATAGTCATGTTAGTACTAGCTTGAGTGTCTTGCGTGTAGCAAAAATGTAGATTCTCCAAGTCATGATGTTTATAGTGAAGAGTTATTCGAGGATGAACAAGATTTTAATTGCAGGGTGGTGATGCTGGGTGTATTTATGCATTTTGGCATCACTATTCTAGCCTTCTTAGCCTTGTTTCGAGGATGACTCGTGTTATATATGGGTTGATAATGAGATAAATGTGTTAAAGCATGTGTTTATAATGTTCAAGGTGAATTCCAAACAAGTTTGTACCTATGAGATTCATTTAGAAGTTCAACCGAAAAAACTAGCGTTACTAGCTTGAGCTAGGTGCTTGTCTAGATGATTATGTTGGATTCTATTGCGTTTACTATGTTCCAAATGATTTTAATGTGTATTTATGAGTGGAATAAGTTGTTTTTAGTGATAAAATTTCAATTTTATTGAGTGTACAACTGGAACAATAAGTTGCAGATTAACATGAACTAGCCTAGCTTAGCTGTTGTTTCGATTCACTATTATGAGTAGTGTGTTGTGTTTGTCTCCTAATTCGTGTGGTGTGAGTTTGTAGGATGATTTTGGAGCTGAATATGATGATATTTTGATGATAATAAGTCTTTAAATAGATGGAAAAGACACCACAAGACAAGGAACCAAGAGGGGAGACTCAACACTTAACCAAAATTCAGAGAGCAACTTCTAGAGGCTCAGGACGATATTGAGGCGCCTCCCCACCAGGAGGAGGGATATTGGCAGGGAATAGCCTTTCTTGGAGTTGTGTTCTATCCAAGGATCAGCCTCACCTGGTGTGGGGCTATAGCTAGGGCGACGCCCCACCTAGTCCCAGGCTCAATAACTGACAGTTTCCTTGTCCAACACGGAATTGGCTTGCTCCTATACTATAAATACATGTTATATCACGTTTTAACATATATTTGGACATATTTTGGAGATCAGGGGGCTGCTACAACTTTTTCTTTAGGTTTTTATTATTTTTCTTTAGTTTATTCATGTTTGTAGTCATTAATTACTACTTTGTGATTACAATTATGACTATGCATGGCTAAACGCCATTTTTCGGGGTTAAAGAAAAAAACATGAGTACTGTTGTTTTGAGTTGAATTCATTTAAATTTTCTTGTCATTATTGGTTGTGTGTTCATCTTTGATTTAACTATTTTAAGGATTTGCGACCCTTAGAATATATCAATTGTCTACCTTTTGATCTTGGGAGAAGGAATAGGGGATAGAATAAGGAGATGAACACAGTTTGGGTTTTTATTCTTTTATGAAATAAAGAATTGAACTTAGCACCTAGGACATGGATGTACTTAGGAGCCGAACTTGATTCACACGTAGGATGACAGCTTAATACACTTAAGTGGACGATTACATCCCCACTCAATGATGTAGTTGTAAGGTTCAACTTAGGTAAAGGATTAGAGGTTGGAAAACCATGATCATGCGATTAACCCTACGAATCAACAACTAAGATAAGAAATTTAATGAATGAAATTCAATACATAGTATGATTGTTTAAAGTGCTTTAACCCTGGGTTTTCTCCAATTGATTGTTTCAAGATCTCTATTTATGCATTGTTTACTTTACTTGCAAAAATTCCAAACTCTTTTTTTAGTTACGCTTGCATCAATTGAATCTAAATTATGAACCAAAATAGAATCGTTGTTAAATCAAGTCTCTCTAGGATCGATACTTGGCTTCGTAAAGGCCACTTTACTACTTGATAAGACTAAGTATACTTGTGTGTCCTCTTGGGCGCTGTCATTATTTTGGCGCCGTTGCCGGGGACTTGTTATTTGGTAACTGATTATTTTTTAGTTTTACCTTTAGATTTCTTTGGTGTATTTTACTCTTGGTCTTGGTTTGTGATTGCAGGATATTATTTGGGACTAACATGGCTACACCCTTCCTTGAACATCTACATCAAACTATTTAATCCTTCTTTTTTACTATGGGCCACTCTTCTTTGTTTTCTCTCTTTTCATATGCCTACATTTTTCTTCTTTTGTTCACCACTTTTCTTTCATTCCTTTTTGTTGCAACTTTTGTGCAGTTCATTCCTTTGTCAGATCCTCTCTTTTTCTATTCATTTGGTTTAAATACTAAGGCAACTAGGCATTTCACTTACAACTTCGTGGCCCCAAACTTACTTCCGCCAATATTTACCACCCCCAACTTATGATTTTATCCTCAAATTGAATTTTCAAGTTCAAGAGGGGTATAGTTCAAAAGAGGGATAAAAATAATGGTTTATGGCTTGTAATGTATTTTTGAAAGAAAGGTCCAAAGGCTTAAAGTGGGTAACTAGGGATTACATTCATGCTTGGGTCAGCTTTTTAGGATAAGGAGACTTCCAAAATCAGAAAGATGGCTTAAGATTATTTCTCTAACCAAATACAATCAAAATTAGCTTTGAAAGACTAACGGGGCAAGTTCTAGACTACACAAGTATACAAGATATAAATGCAAAGAGCTCATCACACATGGAATGCAAAAAACTCGCTAAGGAGGCTCAATTATCCGTGCTGTGTGAGACAAAATTAGAGTATCTATAAATATTTATGAGTCAAAAACTTATAGAGTCACAAAAAGAGAACAAATTTTGTTACAAAGCTGCTCACATGCGTGCCCTTGATTTTCAAAAATTTTTGGATGGAGGGGGTAGTTTGTTTAGCATTAGCACCACACTTAATTTGCTACGTTATGATAACAACCAAAGCTTTAGTCTTACATTTTGGCTAAAAATGGGCAAACCACCCATATGGCTGCTCAGACTTCGCCAATACTGTACAACATAATCCCAAATTTACAATTCTACGGGTACTCAGAATTCCCCTGCATATATGAAATTTGTCCTATGGGTTCTCAAACTTCCCCTACATCTATGTCTCAAAACCCAAACACGATGCTTTACCCTTAAGAATGTCGTCACCCAATCTATTATAGGGCAAAGCTAGTCATACATTACCATAATCAAAATAAAACATAAAGTAAGAAGAAGAACTAAATTAAAACTACAGGATAATCCATGAAATGTGGGCACGATTGGAGTGCCAAAAATATAGCATCCCAAAAACTAAAAAAAATAATTTCCAAGGTGTCATCCCAAAATAACATAAAAATATATATCAAGTAACATATCACCAAAATAATATGAATCCAGGGTCACTCCCAACCAAAAAGAATTCAGCGTCCTCACTGCATGTTCAGTAAAGGAAGAGTAAGAGGGGTTTCTCTAAATCTGTATCAAGAGCTGCTCTCTCACACTGACTCTGCACCATCACCATCAGCACCATTGGCAGACCAATCAGCAGGGACCTCATCCTCACTATTCGTCCTAGGTGAAGGTAGTTGATGGTTGGGCTTGAGAACCTTGAATATGCCCTTCACCCCCTTTCACATCTTCTTAAAGAATTTATCTTTCTTTTTTTATCTTTTTAACATCTTTTCAAGCAAATATCTAAGGTCCCTGTGTGCTCTGGCTAAGGCTGAGTAGGCCCTCTCCAACTTGGCAAAAATGGCTTGCTGCTTCTTCTGCTCCTCCCTATATTTATCATAGTCTGATTAGGCTGAGTATGAATGGTGAGCAGTGCAGGACTCTCCTGGTCCCTGAGGTAGCCTGGACAATAGTTCCCTCACCATCTACATCTAACTAGAGATGTCATCAAATACTGTGGTTGATGAGGGTCAGCAAGAGTCTGTATCCTTTTGGACTTATTTGCTTAAATCCATCTTTCTCTTCTTGCTTTGGACTAGGAAACCCTCACCTTAATATTTGAGTGGGAAAATACAAGGGACTGGGAGCCCCCAGGTATATGTAGCATACTCCTCCACCTGTGCCCTCCTGCATAGCTCTATAATAAGGGAAAAGAGAAGGAGATATATATCTTTATGATTTCTGAAGTACCTCTATTCTGAATGTACAATCTCACCCATATTTAAGGAAATGCCATACAGAAGATAGGCCATTATCTGAGCTCGTTGGTCTGTAATAATAGTCATGTGAGTGCACGGCAATACTCAGCTTTAGACGATATTTAGCCAAAGCCTAGCGTCAATTATAAAATTATTCATCAGAATGTCTCTCTTGTTGGTGGCCCAAAGAACCTCTTTGTCAGGACATTAAATATTTACCATCCAGGTTCCTGGCTCGTATCCCCGTGTATGAAACTATTCCATATCAACATTTAGGAGTCTATACATCTTGTTGATCTGCTCTATTCCAAAGTTCACTCACTTTTCTTGAATCATCATACTGGGTTTGTGTAAGAAACTATGATTAGGTTAGTGTAGAATTCACATACCTAGTGCTCATTAGAAACAAAGGGTTTTGGGTCAAAGCATATCCATCCGATCTGAGTGAGTTTGGCATGAAAGCTTGGCAACTTTTCCCATACTTTGTTTAAGCTAATACCCCTTTCAGGGAGTAACTTAGTCCTTAGCAAGTCACATCATAGAGGTTTTGGCATTGTGGGGCCATAAACTGAAGTTGTCAAAATTTTCCATCTTTGAGTCCTAGAACCTCTGAACAATGCAACCCAAACCATCATTACCATCATCATACCAACAATGTGCTAAATACAATAGGTAAGCTCATGTGGTAACAATATTGAAGGTTTTGTGGGGTCTTGCAGACACTGCCCTCAGGTATGGTGATCTCAGAGCAATGATTGCAATCGCGGTCATTGGGACCACGATCGCGGTACCTGAGACCGTAGTCATCAGATTCTGCACAATGCTCAAAATATAATTTTAACCCCAATTCTTTGTTTCAATTAGGCATATTTACATTATAAGCAAAATAATTTAAGCCTAGAATGTATGATTATAGCCCCAAACTTGAAATAATTCAAATTAAACTCATTGAAGAATTAAATCAAACACATGGTGTACACAATCATCTCAACTATTTAAAGATTAAATTTGGGTACTCAAGACTTTTCCATCTATGTGTACACCAACTACAACAACTAACCACAATAATAATCACAAATAAGTATGCATTTAATAATGAAAATATCATTTTAGGCATTCCCTAAACTACAATTTCTAAGAATATAATTATCCAAATCAAGGGAGTTAGATAACTTACAAAATTAGATGACGCAATTGGAATGAAATGATACTTGGTGTAATACCCCATACGCTTCTAAGTTAGAAATCGGACCTTCATTCCTACGAGTGTAAACTCTAGTCCCATGATTCATACTTGAATCCATGTTTCATGATCATTAACCTAGTGTGAAGAAAGATTATGATGTGGGAAAAAATTTAAGAAGTGTCACTTAGAGCAAAGTGACCTAAGAACCTTTGATTCAGCTAATTTTTGGTGTTTGATTTCACAAGAGTCATCCTTGAATGAGTATAACTTTATGGACATGTGTTATTTGGCAGCTTAATATCCACCAAATTGTATATAATCGAATTAGCTTTCCAATGATACCAATTTTGCCTTAATCTGATACCCGAGCAAAAAGTTATGCCCATTTTCGTGAAAGGCAGTAAGGGTGCGTGAACTTAGGCGATTCACAAGACGTCACCCACCTTCTCTTGGGAGACTGATTGGGCGCCCCCTAAGTCATTGCCAAGTGCCAAAAACACTCTGTTTTGACCTAGATCAAGGGTGTTAAAGTCATTTCACACCCCTAAATAGTCCCTAATCACTTCAAAATATTTTTATGAGATATTAAACACATAAAATCCTCTCTCTTAACACTAATAAATTAGTAAACAAATCAAAATCCCTCCTCTACTACCAAGAACAAAAATTCAAGTGTAATCTCTCAAGAATCAAGAAGTTAAGTTCCAAATTCAAAGTTCTCTCCAAGGATTCTTTCAATCAGGAACAAGGATACTTCTCTCATACTTGTGTACAAAACTAATTCTAAAAATTGAATTTACATGAATTTCAATTTAGGGTTCATACCCAATTATCATTACTTGAAGTTTATGAAGTTACAAGTGATTTAAGTATTGAATTGCATATCTACTTTCATATGTTTATGCGTGAGACTTGATTTCACATATTGAGAATTGAATTTCATTATCTTGACTAGAATTGTTAAAGTATTTCAAGATTATTATTGCGGAGCATGAAGTTTGTTATGATTTGACATGATTTTTAAGCATTGTTTATAAGCCCTAAGTTTAAGCCTTGATATTTCAAGAGAGATGATGTTTAAGAATTCTTTGATAAACGTGTATTCAGATTTTAATAAAGATTTAATCTTTTCGTCCTCAGCTAAGATGTGGAATCCACGCATTCGTTTTGATTACAGTTTAAAACAGACATATGCTTAAATGGTTTCCATTATAAACTCTTATGCTATTTTAAGGTGGATTTCCTATAGAATAAGCATATAAGTAAGGGAGTAGTATTTAGCATGGAGTTGGATATGTGTCTCAGTTTACATGCCCCATAACTACTAGCCAACATAGGTTCAGATTATTCCTTATCTATATGGATGCAGATATAGATTGTGATTATTTGGCTTAGGCCCTACTCCTTGGAAAGAGTATGACAGCTCTCCCAATGTGAGCTTTTCCTTACAAGGGAACCAGATGTTTAACTCCATAATAGCTTACATGATTTATGTAGGTTATAAGAACCTCCCTAATAGAAAAAGAATAATAGAATAGTTTTTAGAAACTAAGTGTAAAGGCTCAAAAATTTACTCAGATATTGTCTTACATAAGACTTAGGTTATCAGATTTTAACTTTTAGTTTTCATATGAAAAGGTGAGCCCTTTTAACATTTAGCCAATATGATTTGAAAATAAAATAAGAATACAACTTTTTTTAGAACTAAGTGTGGTGGCTCACAAAATTACCTTTATGCTTTACTTCTCATGATTTATGATTTTACAGTTTTGATTACTCAAGCCAAGGTAAGCCACTTAAGCTTAGCATGCAGTTTTGAGTGTTTATATGAATAGTGCATTATTATTTTACTTATGCATTTACCCCTATATGCTTAGTACATTCTAAAAGTACTGATCCACATATATGTTATGTTCTACATTATTTAATAATGTAGGTATCGGATCAGTTGTAGTTCATATATCATGATCAAACAATTGCAGATTCCAGCCAACAAGTAATGGGTCCTCCTATTTTGGGGACTTCAGTTAGATTCTATTAATGTACTTTACCTTTTTACTCATATGTATTGATTATTGTTAGTTGGATTCACATCCCAGCTATCTATAGTCAGTATAGTAGGGGCTTCATAGATGTTAGTCAGAGTCAGTCACGTAATTTCAATTCCTCTTTTTGGTTTTATCAGAATGTAAAATTGTATCAGTATTGTATTTTTCCCAGATTTCATTATGATTATGTTTTCACACAATAAACTCAGTTATTTTATACACATTTAAATCAGTTGCTTAACAGTATTCCAGTTCATGGTTAGCTTGGGATCACTTGTGGTCTTAAGCACCGTGTGACGTCCAAGGGGTAGTCTTAGTAATGAAAGGAGTTATTAATGGTATTTATTTTGTTAGAAAAGTATAGATTAGTAATGAAAGTATTTGGTGGTTGAGTATTGTTAATTTAAGCTTCCCTTGAGTTTGTAAAAAGGAGCTTTATTGAAACTTATAGAGTTATGAAAGTAATTTAGGTGTATAGATGGGTAAATAGTCATAATTTGTAGAAGGAGGATGTGCTAACGTATTTTCATAAGATATATTATATGATTATGACTAATTATTGTTGCTATGAAGTTCTAGTGAACTAGTGTGTCTTGATGTTTTATTTTATAGCTTCCAAGTAAAAATAGATTGTGAGGTTGGGTTATTAATCATTCCTAGCACTAGACAATAAGTTGGAATAGTGAATGACTATTAAGGTGGAAATAATGATTTCTTGTTTGATGATGCTAGTTATATGGAGGTGATCTACTAGGTTTGAATAGTGCATGTAAGAATTTAAGTTTGTTGATTTAAAATTTAACATGATGTTGTAGGTATGATGTAGAGGTGTTCCTAAGTTGATATAGGGATGCATTATTTTTTGAAGCCTATTAGGTGTATTGCGTGGTTAATAATACCCTTGAGTTTTTAAGTGGAAGAAGGCTAGTTATATAGTACATGGTGTTCTTAATAGCTAAGTTGAGGAGTTATGTATAGATGTTGTTGAGTCTTTTAAGTATGATTTTGATTTTCATGGCTTAAGTTTAGAGGTCTGATATTAGTAGCCTATGAAATAAAAAAAGAGGATTATGTGTTTATTGAGACTAGGATATTGTCAAAAAGGGTATAAGTATGTGATAATTGTTGAAGCTAAAGAAAAGTAAGAATAGTATGTATCAAAGAAGTGCTCAGGAATAAAGTTAGTATAGTTTGTTAGAAGGTTGGGAATATCCATGTTAAGAGTTAGAATCTAAGTTTGAATCTTTGAAGATTGAGCTAATAGAAAGTAGTGTTGAAGAACTAGATGGTGTGACCTTATGGTATGGTGATACTCTTGAAGATTCTAAGTTACTAAGTATTTAAGTTATTATATGATGACCATTGGGGGCTATAGAAATTTAAGCCTTGGTATTTAGGTAAATCCTTGGTGTTTATCATAGTTAGTTAAGAATTTCGGGTATGTCTTCTTATGCATGGTGCAAGAAAGTTGTTATTGATAGAGGTTTAGAAAATATGAGAAGTATGCCTTATGAGTGTTTGCCTTAAAGTTCATACGTGGTTATAATGGTAGGCTTGCATGTCATGTTGGGATGTAAGTGGAGGAATGCAATATGCGCTAGTAAATTCATAGTAAGAGTTCAGAGTTAGTCATTGCAGTGGTAAGGTATGTTATGCTTAGGGTGTGAGCTCTGGAAGAGACATAGAAGGTTGAATCATGTGGTTTAGACTAGTATTATGGGGTAGTGTGTTGTATTTTGTGATTTAGAGTTAGGCTTGGTCATGGTGAGAGAATTTAGTTCAATTTAGACTTTAGTAGATGGATTTATCAATGCCTATGTGAAAACTTTAAGTTGAATCAATGAGTTTAGTATTTAAGGGGAATAGTATAGTTAAGGGAGTATTTGAGAAGTGTTTCTAAGTTTGAAGGTAAGAAGTTGCATTGCCTAAGGGCTAGTAATTCTATCCTATCTTATGATTTATAGGTCTGTGTTCTATGCTATAGAGTTGTAGCGATTTTGTAATTTCTTATTCAGATGTCTTATTCAAATCATGCCTAGAGTTCTTTGCTCCCTAATATCATCAGAATTTCTTAGAAGAGTGTTGAAGAAATACTCCATTTGAGTATAGGTAGTTAGTATAATCCAGTCCATAAAGCCTGGGATCCAGTTTAGAAATTAAGAAGATAAGCTCCTATAGATTTCCAACATTCCATTTGGTCTTACTACCCAAAGTTTCACGAGTAAGGCCATTACACGAGGTAGAGTGTTTGCATTTTTGAAAATTACAAATTTAGCTTAGTTCAAACATCATGCATCAGTTTTAGATTTCAGATATATAGTTAGGATTCATTTCGTATGTGTCCTGTGCGTCACCTCAGTCTTTCCTTAGTATTTCAGCCAAGTCAATGTTATTCAGGGGACAAAATGTCTCAAAGGGGGAGAGTAATGCCCCAATTTTCCATGCTCCAGACCCCTCAATTCTTCATCACGAAATAAGATCCAACTTGAAGTAATGGGTACTAGTAAGTTAACCCTCTTGTTACTATCTCAGTCTTATAACCATTCTCACATCAGTGCATATATTCAAGAAATTGGCTCATTTATGATATTCATTTCATGTATCAATTAGCACTTTGCAGTACTATATTAATGATTGTTTCATTAAAATTTCAAGTGAGTTATAAACTGAAAGCATGAGTAAGTTCCTGATAGTTAGTAAGGTCAAGTCAACTCGGAAATCAGCTTCATGATAGAATTTTTAAAGTTTTAGCTCAACTATTTACTTTATTAGTAGACATGTCCTGTATATATTATTCCATACTTTTAATGTTTTAATAATTTCCTACCCATCATTCGAGGACGAATGATTCCAAAGTGGAGATATTGTAATACCCTATACGTTTTAAAGCTAAAAATTGGACCTTCGTTCCTATGAGTGTAAACTATAGTCCCATGATTCATACTTGAATCCATGTTTCATGATCATTAACCTAGTGTGAATAAAGATTATGAGGTGGAAAAAATGTTCATAAGTGTCACTTAGAGCAAAGTGAGCTAAGAGCCTTTGATTCCACCAATTTTTGGTGTTTGATTTCACAAAGGTCATCTTTGAATGAGTATAAGTTTATGTATATGTTGAATTTGTCATCTAAATACCCACCAAATTGTAGATAATTGAATTATCTTTCCAACGATACCAATTTTGCCTTATCGGATACCCGAGCAAAAAGTTATGCCCATTTTTGTGAGAGGCAGTAAGGGTACGTGTGCGTGATTGTTTAGCCACCGCCCAACCAAACTTAGGCCATTGGAAAGGCGTCATCCACCTTGACTTAGGATATTGACTGGGCGCCACCTAAGTCATTACTAAGTGCCAAAAATACTCTGTTTTGACCTAGATCAAGGGTGTTGAAGTCAATTCACACCCCTAAATCTTCCATAGTCACTTCAAAATGTTTTTATGAGATATTAAACGTATAAAATCCTCTCTCTTAACCCTAAGAAATCAGTAAACAAATCAAAATCCATCCTCCATTACCACGAACAAAAATCCAAGTGTCATCTCTCAAGAATCAAAAAGTTAAGTTCCAAATTCAAAGTTCCCTCCAAGGATTCTTTCAATTAGGAACAAGGATACTTCTTTCATACTTGTGCCCAAAACTAGCTTAAAAGTTTAATTTACATGAATTTCAATTTCGGGTTCATACCCAATTATCGTTACTTGAAGTTTATGAAGTTACAAGTGATTTAAGTGTTGAATTGCATATCTACTTTCACATGTTTATATGTGAGACTTGATTTCACATATTGATAATTGAATTTCATTGTATTGACTAGAATTGCTAAAGTATTTCAAGATTATAATTGCTGAGCATGAAGTTTATTGTGATTTGAGATAATTTTCAAATAGGGGTTATAAGCCCTAAGTTTAAGCCTTGATATTTCAAGAGAGATAATGTTTAAGCATTCTTTGATAAGAATGTATTAGATTTTAATCAAGATTTGATATTTTGATCCTCAGCTAAGATATGGAATCCACTCATTTAGTTTTGATTACAGTTTAAAACAGACAACTACATAACTGGTTTCCATTATAAACCCTTATGCTATTTTAAGGTGGATTTCCTACAGAATGAGCATAAAAGTAAGAGAGTAGTAATTAACATCGAGTTGGGTATGTGTATCAGTTCACATGCCCCAAAACTATGAGCCAATATAGGTTCATATTATTCCCCATTTATATGGACGTAGATACAGATTGTGATCACTTATCTCAGGTCCTACTCCTTGGCAAGAGTATGAAAGCTCTCCCCTACATGAGCTTTTCCCCATAGGGGATCCAGATGTTGGACTCTATGATAGTTCACATGGTTTATGTCAGTTAGAAGAACCTCCCTAACATAAAAAGAATAACAGAATAGTTTTTAGAAACTAAGTGTATAGTCTCACAAATTTACTCAGATATTTTCTTACATAAGACTTCAGTTATCAGATTTCATCTTTTAGTTTTCATATGAAAAAGGTGAGTCATTTTTATACTTAGCCAGCATGATTTGAAAATAGAATGAGACTACAACTTTTATTAGAACTAAGTGTGGTGGCTAACAGAATTACCTTACTTCTTATAATTTATGATTTTACAGTTTTGATTACTCAAGCCTAGGTGAGTCACTTACACTTAGCATGTAGTTTTAATAGTTTGCATGAATAGTGAATTATTGTTTTTCTTCTGCATTCACCCCCATATGCTGAGTATATTCAAAAATTATGGATCCACCTATTTGTCTATATGCTATATTTTTTAATAATGTAGGTACTGGATCAGTTGTAGTTCGTATATTAAGATCAGACAGTTGCAGATTCTAGCCAGCAAGTGATGGGTGATAATCCTAAACTTACACATCAATTTAGTGCAAGGTGGTCATCGTCAATATATTTACCCAACTTTGGAGTCAGGGACAAATCCATCGGGAACAATATGAGTGGCGATTAAATTAGTTTGAAACTAAAGCAACAAGTTAAATTCAAACAAATGATATGAAAAGATAAAATGGGGGTTTTCAATGATCAAACAAATGTTAAACTTTTAATTTTCTTCAGAGCTCAAATCTTAAACTGCAATATTTCAAATCAATGATATAGAGAAACTAGAGTTATGATCACTATTATTAGTAATCCTCCATTGAATAACAGTTGTAGTATTGGATTCTCGTGACTTATGGGAAACACCAAATTATCAATTTCGACAGTCCATCTAAGTGTTTCTCAACCTACCTAGATTTGAACTCCCTAATTCTCTCAAACTTAGGAAAGCATTCTATTCATACTTATTTTATCTCGAGTTGATCAATCTTGTTACAACATTAATCATTAGATGAGAACTTAACCTTCCTAAATCCTCGTTGATAATTCACTTCTTACTAGGGTTGATTTCTTATCTCAAGCAAATCAACAGTAAGCAAGGCCTATTATTTACAACCAACAGAAAAATAATTAATACAAAAGAATTATCAAGATGTTCCCACAATCACTCAAACCCTAACCAAATATTAAATCCACGGAGGAATAATCATAGATCCCACAACCCTAGTTGTGAGTTTTTAGTTCCACAGGAGAAAGAAAGAGATAAAAACAATTTTATTCATCATTCAAAGTAATTAAACTTACAAAAGATGAAGTCTGAAGTTGATTCTCTTCTAACTTCAAGAGAAAATTCCCACAACCAAATCAAAGAGTTAAAAAAATTGAATTCTAAGTTAAGAGAACCAAAAAGAGGTAAACTGGCCTTTGGAATGAGTTCCAGCCATTTCAAGATGTCCAAGATGATGCACCCCCTCAATAAAACCTAAAAGCTGCTATTTATATCTGTGACAAGAAAAATCCAAAATTAAGAATTAAGAATTCTTCTTTTAGGTGGCGACATGTCTGATAACTTATCACAAATCTAATAAGTTATCAGAGAATGTCTTCAGGTCCTC
Organism: Capsicum annuum; assembly: GCF_002878395.1. Classification (NCBI taxonomy): domain Eukaryota; kingdom Viridiplantae; phylum Streptophyta; class Magnoliopsida; order Solanales; family Solanaceae; genus Capsicum; species Capsicum annuum. The sequence continues at coordinate 53,027,978 of NC_061117.1, forward strand.
TTTATCTGTCTGACGACCCGTGTGATGACTTATCACAAGTCTAATAAGTTATCAGACTTGTCGTCAGACCTTGCTTCTAATTTCTGCCTTCTATTTTTGAGTGACGCCATGCCTGATGGATTATCAGAGATCTGATAGATTATCAGGATATGTCATCAGAAAATCTTTAATTTTTCTTGTTCTCTGCCTATGTGTGATGACATGGTCTGATAGCTTATCACAAATCTGATAGCTTATCAAACCAAGTCATTAGAAGAAATCTTCAGAACTTAATTTCTTGCAACTTTCACCAAAGAATCATCCTTCTTGATGGAGCTTTCATGTATTTTCATACATGTCGACTTTTACTGCAATATCAATGAGAAAAAAAATCAAAAAGGACAAAAATTGCTTAAGACTTTGCAATTATTCTCAGTTAAAAGCCTCATATGTGTTAGCATCTGCTCACACATCAATGGGTCATCCTACTTTGGGGACTTCAGTTAGATGTTATTCATGTAATTTACCTTCTTACTCATATGTATTGATTAGTGGTAGTTGGATTCGCGTTCAAGCTATCTATAGTCAGTATAGTAGAGGCTTCATAGATGTCAGTCAGAGTAGTCATGTAATTTAATTCCTCTCTTCGGTTTTATCAAAATGTAAAATTGTATTAGTAGTGTATTTTTCCTAGATTTCATCATGATTATGTTTTTGAAAAGTAAACTCAGTTATTTTATACATATTTAAATCAGTTTCTTAACAGTATGCCAATTCATGGGTTAGCTTGGTATCACTTGTAGTCCTAAGCACCGTGTGACGTCCAGGGGGTAGTCTTGGGGCGTTACACTTGGATAGGAAATGCAAAGATACAAATTTAAGAGAATTTTGAGAAAATATGTGAGAGAAGCCTGGGAGTAAATGGCATTTGAATGGTCACTTAAACTGATTTGACCGCGATCGCGGTCACACAGCCTCTGCGATCGTAGTGGTACGAATCGCAATTGTAGTAACTGAGACCAGATAATCGTGTCTACTGGACTTCTTATTCAGTCCAAACTTCCAATTTCACACTTTGCTTTTTAAAATTCAATCAAAATTCCTTTTAGCACCAAAATTTCATGGATTATGCATGCACAAACACAAAACAAAGATCTACTCTATCATGAATAAATAAAAAAGATATGTACCAGTTTTCGTGGAGGTATGGGGTGCCTACCATCAAGCGCTTAGTTTAAAATCATAGAATGATGCCTCCACCGCTTACTTTTGTGCTTCTACTTAGAAGAGTTGAATATCCATCCAAACTTTCATTTAATATACATTGAGCGACAGAGGGACAGAAAATTTAGATCTTCTAAGATGAAACTTGGAAGATGTTAGGACATGGTGATCAAGCTTTGATCTCTCCATTTTGACGACTTGAACCTTTTATCAAATTTTATATTAAATTTATAGATTGGTTCACTGGAAAAGGTGAGGACATCAATAGGCCACTCTGTGTGCATCAGAAATTGAGTTCCTTGGCCTTAGATGGTGGGGTTCCATATTCTCCTTTGGAGTATCGACTTCCAAAATATAAGAATCGAACTCTGTCTCTCCACAATTCACCATTTATGTGGAGGGATAGATCCTCATCACATCCTCTAAGCATAATGTTGAAAAGTGGTTTGAACAAGGCCCAACCCCTAATTTTGGAATTGCTTTCTCCAAAACATCTTTACCCTAAAATGAACTAGAGTCATCATAAGAGATTTGACTTGATTCGTCTTGTGAATCTAGCATAATTCCTTTTATTTCAGCTTCTTCTTCCTCGTTTGATCGGTAGATTGGAAAGTCACCAAGGAGTCTTTGCTACCAAGCTCATCGTCATAGATTGGTTTATCTTCTTAATAAACCTCCTCTTAGGAGATGGGCAAGGTAGTGGTAATTTCAAGCTTTCTTTCTTTACCCATTTCCTCCATCTTGACACTTTTCCATCCTAATACCTCTTGATGCATGTCTTGTACACTCTCCCCCGTTGTATCTACCCAATACAAAATAGCTAGTAGCCTTGTGTCAAAGCTATAGGAATCGGTATGTTTCTCTTCCTTCTTCTCATCATATAACCTATAAAGCTTATAAGAAGAACTAGCTACCCGATTAGCATAATAGGGGGAGGGTGCATTTGGACAGTCATCCCAATATCCATCTCGACCACTACATAAAGGACACATATACTCCCTATAGGATCGATATGGTTGGTCCATCTCTCTTCGGGGATCTTAGTTACAATCTCTCCTGAAGTGTGGTCCGTTATAAATTGGACATGGGTCGTCAAGATAGAATTCCCAACTACCAATATCATACTTGTTTGAAGATGCTATAGATAAAACTAAAATAGTATAAAAATCTACCTACAAAAGAAAATCACAAACACATATTTACAAGCTTGAATTTAAGCAAGTAAGCTAAAATTCCAAAATAACTTAAGACGCCAAATTGGTCCCCGACAATGGCACCATTTTTGATAACCTCAACTTACACGTTAATTTAAGTGCAAGGTGGTCGTCGTCAATATATTTACCCAACTTTGAAGTCGGGGTTGAATCCATGAGGAAAAATGTGATTAGCAATCAAGTTAATTCAAAATAATATATACAAGTCAAATTCAAACCAATATTACAAAAAGATAAAAATTGGGGAGACAAGTATCAACACTAGTGTTTCTTTTTGAGTTTTTCTTGCATAAAATTAGGGTTATGAATAATTAGAGTTTTAACAATTAGGCACGGATCTTGGGATTATACATTACTAAGGGAATGACATGTGGTTTTTAGTAATCAACATCAATTTAGTAAATCAAATATGGGTAGGTTCGGTTATAGATTTTGATGCTAGTATTTCAACAAAACACCAAATTTTCACTCATTGATTCTTTTGAATACCTAATGGATGTGTTCAATATTTGTTAACCAAACCTCAATTTTGGCATCCATATTTCTACGATGATACTCATGGTATAGTTAACTTCACAATTACCCTTATGTCTAAGATAGAGAAAATTTAGAAAACTACACACATAATTGTCTATCATTGCTTTGGTCTCCACATCTCTTTTTCAACGATGATGTGGATTCCTAAAGTTAACCCAAAACCCTTCTTTTGAAGATGGCCTTGAGCTTTCTAGAGTTTGGATATTTCACTCTTCAAAACCATGTGGGTATTTAGGGATTTCACCCACAAATCCTAACCAAGTTAGCATAACAATGATAAAACCCATAAGTATGAACTACCAAATAGAGGCTAACCCATACACACTTTAACCCCTATTCACACATAACCCCCAAGAGGGATATCTAGTTATACATAAGATAAATAAGCATAGATATACCCATAATATCGATTGAGATGAATTTTTGAAGATTAAGTGAATGTTACTTCAAACTTTTCACTCCCATAAATCAACAATAGAAGTGAGCTATTTCTCTACTTAGAAGGTCTCTAATGTATTATTCACCCAAAATTTATACAATATTTTCTTTTCCAAATATAGAGGCTATGAATTTAAGAGCTAAACCTAAAAAGTAGGAAAGATGAAATATGATGAATGACTTAAGTTTGAGTTTTTTTGCCAACAACTTGGGATCAGCCACGTGTATTTCCAAATTTTCCCTTGTGCTGTATTCTTTCACTAAGCCGCGATTGCGCGGGTTTGGCTGTGACCTCAATTATCTTCTGATACCGTGGTTGATTGAGTTTTGCTTGAATTCTATGATCACGATCATCAGATTGCAACCATAGTAATTGAGGCTAGTTCCTGCTTTAAGTCTCTAGCTGCACTTTCTTGCTTTCTTTTGATCATTTTTCGACTCCAATCCACATCTTTTGATCTTATCAGCTGTATGCCTGCAAAGTTTGAATATTGGTACATTTTATCACAATTATGTCTTATTTATTCATTCAAAACAAGGTAATATGCACGAATGATGAGTAGGAATAAGTGGTAAAATCACCACTCACCACTAGTAATGTTATTTTTGTTATTATGGTTAGTTCATAGTAGGTTGATTATGGATTGGTATTGATATTTGAGGTATGAGTCTGTTTTCTTTATTTTTTACTATTATTATATTGTGGATAACTATCTTAAGTTTGGACATTGTGACTATATGGCTAGATCATGCTAGTACTAGCTTCCTACTTGTTAGGATTCCCTGGTGGGGTTAGGTTAGCTACCTTAGGTTGTTAACTTTGACTTAGTCCTGCATACCTGTATATATATTTGTACATTCTACCTCATATGCAAGTGTACATGACCATGCAAGTAATAAAGTATCCCTTTTGAGCCGAATGTCGAACCCATAGGGACTTGTGTTTAGCAACAATCCAATTCTACTATTACTAAAAGGATTAAATAAGTGCAAATCATAACCAATGAGAGTTCAAGTTTGGGAATTAAAAGTAATAGTAACCAATGAAATATTATAAAGTGTTTGAAATGACAATGAGGAGAAACCTAGGAACAAGGCACTTTGAACAATTCTACTAGGCTATACAATCTCAATGGCCAAGTTAATTATCTCGGTTGTTGATTCATTGGGTTGATAACCTGATTATGGACTCCTGAACCTCTAATTGTCTTTCTAAACTATCCCCACAAATATATTGTTGAGGGAGGATGTTATAACTAATTTAAATGAATTTATATGTCTTCCCGTATTTGACCCAAATGGGGCGAATTAGGTATGTTTCTATCTTAACTGTGAATCCTATCTTTAATTCATTTAAAGCATAAGACTCCACTCCATATTTCTATAATAGGTTTATTCTAAAGGTCGCAAATTAATAGAATAATAATAGCAACAATATATGAACAATAAAATATAATAATCAACTTATAACCAACACAATTGAATGATAAGTATTCATGTTTTTAGCCTCAACCCTAGAATGAGGATGTTTAGCCACTAATAGTATTACAAAGAATTACAAGAATGGAATTCTTGAGTAAAAACTAAAAGTAAACTAAAGTAGAATAATAAGAACCCTGATTACAACCTCCTTATGTGTTTTATCTCTTTAAAAGTCATCCAAGATGTTTATAATAAGAGCCAAGTGTCCAATTAATAGTATAGAATGACTTTAGCCGAATTTTACCCTTAGATGTGGCACACCCTTATATCATATGTACTTGTGTGTGAAACACCCTTAACACACATGTTTACTGTAAATTGACATTTTAGATTATGTCCTAAGGCATGGCATGCCTTTATTTCAGATATCTGGGGGTATGGCACGCCCTTGTGCTCTAAATGTCTTTTTTCCTTTGTAGTTTACTCCTTCTATTTGTTTTTAAGTCCCACCTTTTGTGGATGAATTTCCATCTCCCTTTAAGCTTGGTTAGCTTCTTGAGATTGCTTTTAATACAAATCATTTTCTTCTATAACACCAAGTGACAAGTATTAGCTCACACAACAGAATAGAATTCATCAAAGTCCACTAGAAACGAATATAGCTCAAGCTAGTAACACTAGTTTATTCATCTAGACTTAGTGATTATTTTGATTCTTAACACGTTTTAATTACACCTTGAACACTATAAACATATGATTCAACACATAGATACTCAATTACACCATTAAAAACACGTTAAACACACCAAGTAGTCTGCTAACTAGGCTAAACATGCATAGATAGTGACACTTAGGTGCATAAATACACCTAATATCACCACTGCAAACTTAAAGCCTTTTTCTTCCTTGAACAACTCTTTACATTGAGCTCCATACAAGTAAGACCCCAATATTACTATTACAAATAATATACTCAAACTAGAACTACGATGACTGTATGAGTTGCAAGTTCCACATTAAGCATGTCATATTACAATTGAAAGCTCATGATCGCCACTTCAAAATATTATAGCCTTAAGAATTTACTCTACCAAGTTGGAAACTCATGCATATTACTTAATCAAAGAGATCATACAAATCACCTAAGCATCATCTCACCACAAGAGAGTTACCCATATTTACTCATAAATATATAATTTATCATAAGAATAGTTATAGGAATCAAATTTCGCACACTCTCACAAGGAATTCACATGCTACATAAGACGAACCATAAGCTTAACCTTAGAATAGTACTCCACTAATATCATAATATCAAGGATCAAGATCAAATAAGACTTTAAGGGTTGTAATATAGGCTAAAGGATGGGTAGGAACTATTCGGTCCAGTAATAGTGTCTATCTTCCCTAAGAACTTTAATACATCACAAATAACATTTAACTCCTCTATAGCCAACCAATGTTTCCACCATTTTTATCTTTCTATTTCTCTTTTGTTTTGCCCAATCTCTTTAAGCTAGTTCAGACATCTTAAGGAGGGAGAATTTCCTATCGACACATAATTATCTTTTTATCAATTTACTTTCTTTTCATTACATTCCTCCCAACCACAACACATGAACTTTTTCAAAAAACTACTAGAAATTATTTTGGGGGCTTCACTGTCCCTTTTTCTTTTTTAACTCTACACTCTTTACCATCTTAATTTTTTACTAAAGTGCTTAGGAGTTTTGGATCAAATTATAGTCAATCAAAAGAATGAGAATTAGCTACATATGAGGCTACCAAAGAATAGGCTAAAGGATAAACAGGGCTAACTAAGATCATTCAATAAATATAGATAAAGAAGGTATAAAACACGACTATTAAAGAAATGCATATAGCATCTCCTAAATCCAATATTCTTTATTTTACTTTACAAACACAACAAGAAAGTTCTCGACATCGATATGAAAAAAGGAACATCAAAAGAAACCTCACCCATTCATGGCACATGCTCAAACAAAGTAGGATTATGATAGACTCTAAACAAAGTAATATCAAGAATTTAGAATTAAGCCAACATCTCACAAGATCATAAACATGAGTCTAAGTGTAACACCCCGCATTTTTGGGCTAGAATTTGAACCGTTATTCCTACGTATATAGACTCAAATCCAATTAATTATATATAAATGTAAGTGTCAATATCTTTTACCAAGTGTGTAAATTAATTTTAAGGGAACAATGTTCATAGTAAACACTTAGAGTGAAGTGGAGTTAAGAACTTTTGATTCGACTAAATTTTGGAATTTGATTCTACAATATTCAAATTTAAATGTGTATAACTTTTGAAATATATGGAATTTTAGAGCTTAAGGCCCACCAAATTATAGAAAATTGTCTCCTCTTTCCAAAACATTCAATTTCCCCTTAATCTGATACACAAACGAAAAGTTATGAGCATTTTTATAAGGAACCAGTGAGCATCCGTGATTTAAGCATGTCATGGATGATAATTCTGTGATAAGATCTGTGTCATTCCAATGATTTAAATTCGACCAATTTTTGATTTTTCTTACTTGGGATAAGAGGTATTGGGGTTTTTCACTTATGAATGACCTTTAAACAATATATGAACCTATTTCCATTAGTTTTCATGACACAAAGGATATTATTTCACTCTCAAACTCAAAACCCCAAGAAAACATAAGGGTTTCATCATCGTTCATCTTCCAAGTTCCAAGTCCCCAATTACTAACAAATCCTTGTATGTCTAAGGCATGTACATCTTTTTCTATTCTTGTATTTTCTTAATGGCAAGAAAATTGTTTTATTATTCATGGTTTTGATATTTGGTTTTGAACTATGGATTGAGAGTTTTGGATATAAATTATTTAAATATTTTTCCATAGTTTCTATTGATTTATTATGAATGATTTATTGGTTTGTATACTCATTGGGGTGCATGGAGATGGTACACGAATTTAGGGGTATAATCATTTCCTTAAATAATTGGCTTTGGTATGGAAATTTATAATAACCTCGACCCACTTGCATAATTGGTTTTAGAATATGAATTATCATTTGGTTTGGCTATTCTCTTTGAAATTAATGCATTGCATAAATGGCAAAGTTGTTAAGGATTGTTTTGAAAACCTTGTTGGGTACAATGAAATCCTACAAGTTGATTTTTATAATGGATTCATGGGTACGAAGGAATCCCTAAAGGGTTGGATAGTGACATTGGTTACAAACTATAGACGGTATGACAATACCACATAGTGATGCCTAAATAGTTGACTCTTTAATATAATGGTTGGGTTATTTGTTAAATATTCATATGGTCTTAAAAGGGGTTGTGTAGAAAAGCCATGAAGGTGGATGTCTCGGGGGGGGGGGGGGGCTAATACTAGAAACTCACATTTCCTATTATGAGGTTTGGTCTTGATGACCGTATTCATAAGTTATATTTGATATATTTTAGAATAGCTAGTTGCCTTGATGGCTCTAGGTTTCCCTCGGGTTTTCTCTAGTTCGTACGGCTAACATGCACTGGGGCCCTTTCAGCAGGGGGAGTTAAATCCATATAGCCCGAGGATGCTGAATTAGGACAGTCAAGCTAGATAGGACAGGTTAATATTTCAAGGTTCATGCTAAGCCCTATTCCCTTTCCCGACATATGATATATAAATGTATTGCATATGATATTGTGCGCTGGTTTTAATGGTTTATGTATTATAGTTCATGGAATTATTTTATCCTTATCCCTGAGTTACATACTAGTGCTCCAATCGCTAACCGTCTTCTGATGTTATATCCCCATGCAATGCAGGAACTACCCATACTTCTATTTTTTCTGCACAGTGACTAGCTGATTATGGGATAGCTAGTGAGTTATATTGAAGTAGTAAGCTTCCATACTTTGAAAGGCCTCATTTCATATTTTGGGTTTCTTTATGTTATTGACTCTTTTCTTTGGACTTATTTTTGGCTATTATTGGGGACATGTCCTAACTAATATTTGTATTTGGTGGTTTAGAGGCTTTGTGGAGATTACTGTAGGCATGGAATTGGTTTTTGAATTCTTATACTTCTTTTGAGTCATACTTATCTATCTTGTTTTACGTTTAGAATTCCATTTTTATATTATACTATGTTCTGGTTGACTAGGTGAAGGGGGTGGTCTCTAATCCTTGGTGGACTTGAGATACCTGTCATGGCCAGACCCTGGTTTGGGTCGTGACAAAATTGGTATCAGAGCCTAGGTTTAGGGTCGTTGGGTGTCCACAAAGCCATTTCTAGTAGAGTCTTGCTTATAGGTGTGTCGTACACTATATTTATAATCAACAGTCTATAAGGCATTTTAGAAATATTTCTCATTCTTTGATACTCTATATCATGCTATTGTGTTTTCCATATAAAAGTTATCCAATTTCCTTTCTCTAATTTGTGGGATATGTCATATTAATGAGGCGATACAAGTGCAAAAGCTTAGATTTCTAATAGTGTGGTTCTTTTTGAATGAGTTATCAAAGGTTACAAGATAGCGTAAGGACTTAAAAGAAATCCATTAGTATGACAAGGTGTGTTGATTCAAGCGTGTACCTCTAACTTCATGAATCAGGCTTTTCAGCCTGAGGTAAGATGTGTAAGTTATCCCTTTTGACAACTTTATTAAAGACATCTCACTTAAGGGGAGGATACATATCTAAATATTGGGGTCATATTTCAATCCTATGAGGCAATATAAATTAGGGTGTTATGACCCATGAATAGTAAGTGATTCGGAGGTTAGTGTTATGAATTTGATATTTAGAAGTCAGAGTGAGGGTGTCTTTTTAGTGAAAAAGATATAGTTGTGTTTGCATGACCTTTAAGTGAGTTTTGGGGGTAGTATGCTTTTATGGTGTTGGTTAAGGTGTACCAAAGATTAGCAAACTTATGGTAGAAGGTAAAAAAGAGTGGTTAGTTGTAATATTTGCGTCTTTAGCTAAAATAAAAAATTTGCTCAAGAGGACTAGATTTGGTAGTACTGAAATAAATCATAGGTTGTGAATGGAAGGATTGGTCAGGTAATAATTTATGAATTTAGCATTCACTTGGGGAGATCATAGAAAGATAGGACTCAATGGTGTTCATAGAATCTTAAAGATAGTTGGGGTGTATGCATGGGTAAATGTATGTAATATGAGGAGGTGAATGTTCTATAGACCATAAGGGCTTGGGTAATAAGATTAAGATAGTCTATCCTTATTAGGTGGTTTTAATACACTAAGGGTCCCTTGATTTTTTATCTAGTAGTTGTAAGTTGGTTTGGTATGTGAGAAGATATGTAAGGAATATTAAGGTGTAGTAGTAATGTGGTGATTAAGAATGTGCTTATGGTCTATAGTTAAGTTAAATAAGGAATTTAGGTGGATTTATCTATTTGGTAGGCTAGTATATTATGTGGGATATCTCATTGGTGGTACATAATTGTTGTTAGACACTAAGTTTGAACTTTAGATGTTAATTGTGGTGATAAAATTATTATCTTAAGGATAGTGGTGCAAGATTTGTGGGAGTGAATTAGTAGGTTTTATGTAATATGTGAAAGTGCTTAGGTTGATTACTTATGAAATATTAGGATATGTAATTATGATTATGCATGAGGTCTAGTAGTGGGGTAGAAATGGTGGCTAAATCAATAGATGGATAAGAACCTTAGGTTATAAGAATAAAGTGTGCTCAATCTTGAGTTATGCGTGCTATGTATGCCTAGTTTATGTTCTTAAATTTCTTAATATGGAGGAGTCTAGGGATTTGTTATATGGTGTTATGTAGATTGAATTGAGGGAGAAATAGATAGACTATGTGAACTCTTGGTATAGTTTAAATTTTGTTTAAGTTATGAGGTTATGATATTAAAGGTGTAATATTAGTATTATAAGGAGTTGAAAATGGAGTGTTAAGTGTTTAGAAGCATGGATGTCTATGCCTATAAAAATATTAGTCATAAGGCAATGACCTTGGAGGTTAGAGGAATTTATTATCATCATCCCTGAAGGGGATATTCTAGAAAGAATTTAGTTCTTTCATATTAAAGTTCTCGAGGGGAGTTTGTATTCTTGAGCATAGTGATACCCCTACCCCAATTGTGCAGAGTGTTGTTCATATAGATTTAATAAGGGGGATATACTTTCAAGATTGGGATTGTTACCTTTGAGCTAAAGGGGAGATGATGCAAATCTTGAATTTTCTCATAGTGGTGAGTTTCAAGGGCAAGTCATAATAAATCTATTCTTACTCTAGCAAATTCCTCCTATTTTAGTTTAAGAGGACATTTTACCAACATCCCCTGTATTTAAATGGTGTCTATGCCTAAGTTTATAGTTCTTTATACAACCAATGCCCATGTTTCAACCCTCTAATTATGATCTAGGTTTTTTGATGTGTGGAGCCCTTCATGCTTATTGGATCATATCTTACATTACAAACCCCACCTTGAGTAGCACAATAAATATATGATGTAATTAAATACTATCACTCCTATTTCCAAAGCTCGTACTCTATTCCCTCAGTTACTCTCCTTGTGTCTAGATGGTGGTAGTTATGAAAGAATAGTAATGTTCTATATCAGAGAGTGGTTGATCTTTACTATAAGATTTTGGTGTGGCTACTCAAACTAAGGTTTTAGATAAAGCGAAAAGAGTGAGATAAAACTTTTGTTATGTGAAATAGTTAGGAGGGGAATATATGGGGAAAATCCTTGTGAAAGTGATTAAGGTTTCTGGGTTTTTGGTGGGGAGATCCGTAAAGTGGGTATTGTAAAATAGGCTTGAATATTGTGATTGATAGATACACAAACCATTATGTTACGTGGCTAATGCTCGTAATAAGACATGATGCTGTTTGATTACACTGATAGGATGGATTAGTATTCTTGGATGGATGTAAGGTATAGAACCTGCAGCTTAAGTTAGCACGTTTTAACTCAAGAGTAGACTTCAATATCGAACAAGTGTGTAGTTAGACTTAGGTTCTTGTGGTGAGGTTCCTTGTGGGAAAATTATAAGAATGAAATGGTGAAGTGTGGTATTCGTAGCTGAATTCATAGTTGAGAAGTATTGTGATATTTAAGGACTATTAGTATATTACCCTCAAAATTTCCATCATTTTATTTTTGACCCTCCTGTGCTAAAACATTGATTTTTGACTTAAATGGTGTTTGGTTATGTTAATAGGATTATCTGGGAGAGCTTCAAAATTTTTGGAAGGGGTTTGGGGTGATTTTGGAACACGCAGGAAGTAAGCCTCTGCGATATCAAAGTGTCACAGAGGATACTCTCCGCGATAAGCCGCATGGCATGGAGGTTAGCCTCCTCGATAGGCAGCGTGCCATGCCGAGGAGTAAAATCTCATCCAGTTTTGATTTTTTCACTTGAGGTGAGGGACTTTGGGTCTTTTATCCCTTGTATGACCTTAGTCTTATTGTCAAATGATTCGTTCTTACATAACTTACTTTGTGATACCATGAAGCCCTTTTATTTTAATTCCTATACGTGTTTTGTTGAGGTAGAACTCTTAATGCAAAGTTACATACCTTGTTTCATACTTCTAAAGCTTCAAGAGATTCTATCCATTATTCGAGGACAAATGATTCCAAGGGAGAGATAATGTAACACCCTACATTTTTGGGCTAGAATTTGAACCATTATTCTTTCGTGTATAGACTCGAGTCCAATTACTTCTAAATAAATATAAGTGTCATGATCTTTTACCTAGTTTGGAAAGTGCTTTTGAGGGGAAGAATGTTCATAGTAAACACTTAGAGTAAAATGGAGTTAAGAACTTTTGATTCGGCTAAATTTTGAAATTCAATTCTACAAGGGTCAACTTTGAATGTGTATAACTTCTGGAATATATGGAATTTTGGATATTAAGACCGACCAAATTATAGGTAATTGTTTCCTCTTTCCAATGCATCCGATTTTGTCTTAATCCGATACCCGAGCAAAATGTTATGAGCATTTTTGTTAGGAACCAGTGAGGATCCACGATTTTAGTGTGTCACGGAGGATAATTCCATGATAAGCTCCGTGTCACACTAATGCTTTAAAGTCAGGCAGTTTTTGGTTTTGTTTACTTTGGATAAGAGGTATTGGGGTCTTTTCACCTATGAAGGACCTTTAAACAACATATGAACCTATTTCCATTAGTTTTCATGACACAAAGGCTATTATTTAACTCTCAAACTCAAAACCCCAAGAAAACTAGGGTTTCATCATATGTTTGTCATCCGATTTCCAAGTTCCCAATTGCTCTCAAATCCATGTGTGTCTAAGGTATGTAACTCTTTCCCTATACTTGTATTTTCTTAATGGCATGAAATTTATTTTTATTCATGGTTTTGATAGTGGGTTTTGAACTATGGGTCTAGGGTTTTGGACATAAATTGTTTGACTATTTTCCCACGGTTTCTATTGATTTATTATGCATGAATTATTGGTTTGTACACTCATTAGATTGCATGGGAATGGTAATCAAATTTAGGGGTACAATGGATTCCCCAAATAATTGGTTTTGGTATGGAAATTGATAATTCCTCGACTCACTTACATAATTGATTATGGAATATGAATTATCATTTGGTTTGGCTATTCTCCTTGAAACTAATACATTCCGTAAATGGAAAAATGGTTAAGGATGGTTTTGAAAACCTTGTGGGGCACAATATAATCCTCTAAGTTGATTTTTATAATAAAGTCATAGGTTTAGAGAAATCCCCAAAGGGTTGGCTAATGACTTTGCTTGTAAGCTGTAGACGGTAGGACGATACCATGTAATGATGCCTAAACGGTTGACTCCTTAAGGTAATGGTTGGGTTATGTGTTAAATCTTTTAATATGGGCTTAAAGAGGGTTGTGTAGCAAAGTCGTGTAGGTGTATGTCCCACGGGAACTAATACTAGAAATTTGTGTTTGCCGACGTGAGGGTTGGTCTTAAGGACTGTGTGCATAAGTCACACTTGATATATTTTAGGATGGCTAGTTGCCTTGATGTCTCTATCTTTCCCTTGAGTTTTTCTCATGTTCGTATGGCTAATACACACTGAGGCCCTTTCAGTAGGGAGAGCTGAAACCATATAGCCCGTGGGTGCCAGATTAGGACGATCAAGGTACACAGTCCAAGTTATGGTTTTAAGGTTCATGCCAAGCCCTATTGCCTTTCCCGACATATGATATATATATGTATTACATATGATGTTGTGCACTAGTTTTAATGGTTTATCCATTATAGTTTATGGAATTATTATATCCTTATCCCTGAGTTATATGCTAGCTCTCCAACCGTTAACCATCTTCAGACGTTGTATCCCCACACGACATAGGAACTGGCTATACTTCTAATTTTCCTAAGCAATGACTAGCTTATCCTGGGATAGCTTGTGAGTCAGATTGAAGTGGTGAGCTTCCATAGTTTGGAAGGCCTCATTTCATGTTTTAGGTTTCTTTATGTTATTGATTCTTTCCTTTGGACTTATTTTTTGCTATTGTCGAGGGTATGTCCTGACTAATATTATTATTTGGTGGTCTATAGGCTTTGTGGATATTACTGTAGACATGGGATTGGTTGTTGAATTCTTAAACTTCTTTTGAGTCGTACTTATCTATCTTGTTTTACATTTGGAATTCCGCTATTGTATTATATTGTGTTCTGGTTGACTAGGCGAAGAAGGTGGTCTCCGATCCTCGGTGGACTTGAGATACCCGTCACGGCCAGGCCCTGGTTTGGATTGTGACACTAGGTGTCTCAAAACTAGTTGTTCAACTCATTTAAGATTCTTTCACAATCAAAACCAACTCGTATCATGTAATCATACATATTACCTAGCAAGAACATCTCATATATTCCTAATAAAAAATGTAAAAATGCTTCTACAAATAAAAAGGGTATATTGGGTTCAAAGGGCGCCCCCTCAAAGAAGAACCGAAAAGAAAAATCAAGGGGTGGGTGAAGTGTGCTTCTACTAGATTGACACTAACAAAGATAAAATCTTTTGGGAATTGTTTAAATTTAGTCAAAATTAAAACTAGTAAATAGCTAAAAATTGGAATTCTATAGAAGCACTTCAACCTAAACAATTGGAAGATTCCCTACCCGACACTTAAATCACACTTTATCCCCTAAAATATAAATCAAATGTAAGGATAGAAAACTCCCTGTTGCCTAGCTAGTAGCATCTTGATTATCAAAGAGATCTAGAGGACCCCACGCTCAGTCTTTGCCATGCTCCTTCACTAAGATCTCCGGTACTTACACTTTCCTTCGACCTATGACTTAAACAAAAATAAAAATAAAAGTGATACTTAAGGAAAATAAAATACCTACCATAACTTGGGTTGGCTCCTAAGCAATGTCTGATTTATTATCGCGAGACGACACTCATCACAACTTTCAATCATATTCTTTTATCCTCTTTCTCTTACTTGAAACCCATTTTCTTACTCTTTTCTAACCTTTTGATTTCTTACTCTCAAGGTCTATAGCTTTCTCTACACTTGAATTTTCAGTCACTTCTTCATGTTTCTGAACATTGGGCTTTATTTTTGGTTCGCGCAACTCTAAATGATAGTTCAAAAAAGTCATTATACACTTACATTCCACCACCCCGCACTCATCCACTTCCATGGATGTGATTATACACAAATCCTTGTAGTGTGAGGGTGTATTTAGTGCTTTGTACACTCAAAAGGCTGCCATTTCATCATTCAGTCTTATTTTTTGAGTGACCTCTTTCACATCAATAAGTGTTCCTCTAATTGCAAGGAATAGACATCCCAGTATGATTAGTACCCTGTCATCTGCATCATAATCAAGAACAATAAAGTCAGCAAGAATAATGAACTTACCAACCTTAATGAGAACGTCTTTTATGATTCCTTCAGGCACCACTCTTGTTTTATCTGCCATTTAGAGCACCATAGAACATGTCCTTGGCTTTCACAATCTAAGGGTATTAACCACTAAAAGGGCAATCAAATTTATGCTCTCCCCAAGTCACGCAAAGCATGAACCATATTACTTTCACCAATTTGTATGGGGAGGGTGAAACTCACTAGCTCCTTGAGCTTTTTCGGCATCTTGCTCATTACCACAGAACTGCACTCCTCAGTAGATGTTCTTCTCTCAATGTGGCCTAGTTTTTTCTTATTGGTCACAACATTCTTAAATTATAGAGCGTATTTAGGTATTCCTTGAAAAACATCTAACAAAGGAAGATTAATGTGAAGTTCTTTAAACATTGTCAAACAACTTCTTAAAGCAAGCATCCTCCTTATCCTTCTTAAGATTTTGAGGGAATGTTGGTAGTGGTCTCTCATGTGATTGCTTTGTCTCCTTTGATTTTTAGTAACCAAACTTCTCCAATCATTCAGCTTCTTTTGTTTGTACTTGTTTCTACTCTACGTGTTGTAGGACTAACTCTGCCTGTACCCCCTGATTTTTCTTTAGAGTCTTATCAATTAAGTCTCTAGCACTTCTCAAGGTGATTTCCATCTCTTTCTTTGGATTCTCTAAATCACTAGGCAAACCCCCTTGAGGTCTTGTACATTGTGCTTGAGCCAGCTGGCCTAACAGGGTCTCTAAATTTTTTTGAGCAAGCTGCTAATTTTTTATTTTTGCAACCATTTGTTCTTGGTTGGCCAAAGTCTTTTTCAAAGTCTCTTCAATAATACTAGCCTGAGAGTTATTCTAAATGCCCTGCTGCTGCCAAAATTACTAAGTTTGAGCCTGATTATTGCCTCATGAGTAATTGGGTTGACTGTGCCAATTCCGATTGTAGTCATTCTCATAGTTCAGATTTCCCTTCTATACGTTGCCCACAAAATTTACCAACTCCAAATTTGTACCACGTAAGTCTACAGAGTGAAAACTAATCCCATAAATCTAAAACCAATACTAAACTTGTTGAATTGCATTTACTTCAGCCAGAGGTTGATTCATACTCAACTTGCCAAACTATGTTATTATTTGGTTCTGAAAGAATGCCAATTGAGCAGCCAAAGCTGTGACACTATCATCCTCAATCATACCTGCAGACTTCTTCACTGTACTTCTAGATATATCACCCTTCTATTTAGTATTATCTTGTGGAATTTAGTCTAGGAGAGTGTATAACTTATCATAAGTTTTCTCCAATGCTTGACCTCCTGCAATTGAATCTAGCAAACTTTTTATGGTATGGTCAAAAGATTCTATGAAAGTATAAGATAATACCTCCTTGGTCTATTGGTGGTGTGGAGAATCTCTGAAAATATAATTTAATATCTTCAATGCATGATATAGGTTCTCATTTTTCTTTTGTTTGAAACTCAAGATCTTACCCCTAACCTTAAAGTTTTTCCAAACCAAAAGAATCAGATGAGGAGCGTTTTTTTCCAAGTCATCCCAAGTAGTGTTGTAGTTTGAAGGTTCTGTCTTAAACTATTTATTTGTTTCCCCCAATAGTAAAAAGGGGGAAGAGAATGAGACTAACATAATCCATGGAGACTCTAGTGGGAATGAAGGTGTTATTTATCTTTAAGAAGTTTTAAAGATGGACCTGTGGATCTTCATGTGACAGGCTTGTGAATTTCCCACCCTTGTACAATAATTGCACCATATTTTTTTTGAGCTTAAATCTTCCCCTAGGTTTTGATCTGTGGATGGTACAGGTAATATTAGTGGCGAGTAGGATTTCCACATCAGGTATTGTCCTGCGAGCTAGTTGTTCTTTATCCATGCTTGTAGGAATAGCTTTTTACAGTTGAACTTGCAGAATGTGATAGAGAAGTACTGCTTTTCTTTTTAATTGATGTAAGTGTCATGCAGGTTCAGGATATGGATCAACCAAATCCTTTTCCTTATCCATATTACTTGAGATTTAAACTTATTCCTGTAGGTTCATTAGCTAAGACCAAGTTGTCAACACTTATACCAAAAAAATAGCAAAACTAAAAATAAGAAGGTTGACAATCTTTCAAGTCCCCGACAACAATGCCAAAAACTTGCTACATTCTACCTTATACGCAAACATAAGTGGTCGTACAAGTAATAAAGTAGCCCTTTCAAGACAGATATTGAACCCACAAGGACTCATGTTTAGAAACAATCAAATTCTAGTGTTACTAAGAAGATTAAATAAGTGCAAATTATAACCAATAAGAATTCAAGTTTGATAATTACAAGTAATAGTAAGAAATACAAGATTATAAAGTGTTTGAAGTGAAAATAAGAAAAAACCTAGGGCCAATGCACTTTGAACAATTCTACTAAGTTATATAATCTTGTTGGTCAAGTTAACTATCTTGGTCATTGATTCACGGGGTTGATAACATGATTATGGTCTTTCGAGGCTCTAATCATCTATCTAAATTAGCCCTACAACTATATTATTGAGAGGGAATGTGAGAACTAATTTAAACACATTAATATGTCTTCCAATATTTGAACCTAATGGGGTGAATTAGGTATTTTCCTATCCTAACTGTGAATCGTATCATTAATTTAGTTAAAGTATAAGAATCCACTATATTTACTCCATGATCTAATCTATTGTTCCTCCTTTGTGGATCACAATGGAAAAACAAATTTATTCTAAAGGTCTCAAATCAATAGAATAGTAATAACAACAATATAAGAACAACCAAATATGATAATCAACTTAAAACCAGCTCAATTGAATTCCAAGTATTCATATTCATAGCCACAACCATAGAACAAAGGTATTTAGCAACTCATAGGTTTACAAGGAATCACAAAATTGGAATTCAAGAGAAAAAACTAAAATTAAACAAATGTAAAAGAATAAGAACCCTAATTGAAGCCTCCTCATGTGTTTTCTATCTTTAAAAGTCATCCAAGATGTTTAGAATAAGAGTCAAGTGTCCTATTTATAGTATAGAAGGATTTTGGCTGAATTTTACCCTTAGGAATGGCACACCCTTATCACGCATGTCCTTGTCCGTGATATGCCATTAAGGTGCACGCTCACTGAAATTGAAATCTACTTTGTATCCTAGGGCATGGAACGCCCTAGTTCTCCAAACGCCTCTTTTTCTTTGTAGTTTACTCCTTCCATCTGTCTCCAAGTCCTGCACTTCTTGGATGCCTTTCTATCTCTATTTGAGCATTTTTAGCTTTTTGAAATTGCTTTTAACACCTCCCATAGTTTCCTACAACAACAAGTAACAAAAATAAGCTCGCATAATAAAATAGAATTTAGCAAAGTCCACTAGAAATAAATGTAGCTCAAGCTAGTACTACTAGTTTTCTCGTCTAAACTCTATGTGATCATTATGATCATTAGCTTATTTTAATTACACCTTAAACACTCTAAACATGTAATTAAACACATAGATCTCAATTACACTATTAACAACTCATAAAGCACACAAATTAGTCCTCAAAACTACGCTAAATATGCATAAATAGTGATACTAAGGTGCATAAATACGCCTAAGATAATATATTTATATTCATATGTATCTAGCTATAGTATTACCATATATTTCTCTCTTTCTTAATTTATTAGCATTGTATATCTATTCCTTGGCCTTGGATACTACTATATA
This sequence comes from Capsicum annuum, assembly GCF_002878395.1. Classification (NCBI taxonomy): domain Eukaryota; kingdom Viridiplantae; phylum Streptophyta; class Magnoliopsida; order Solanales; family Solanaceae; genus Capsicum; species Capsicum annuum. The sequence continues at coordinate 53,047,368 of NC_061117.1, forward strand.
TCCTTTTCGTACTCATTTTTTATATATTGGTTCGGTGATATACAGTATAGTGATTTATTTCTTGAGTACGAGAGAATAGGATAGTTCATACTTATTGCCTCCCTAGTGTTATAATATTAGTTTACTGGATATTTGGTTGTAGTTTACCTTCTTGTTTGCATGTCATGTAATGACCCTCCAGGTTATTTTTCATATTTCGGCTTATTTTTGCAATTAGAGATTTGCCATAGCTTCCCCAGGTCATTTATGAATTGTTGGAATTGATAGTTTGGTTACCGAGCAGTTCATTTGTTTTTTAGTGCCAATTCCCTGTAAACAAGTCTTTGTTGATTCCAAATGTCCACCAGGCAAAAACATTAGTAAGACGATCTCAGATGAAAATTCTGATTGTGTTAGCAACTCTATAATATTGATTTTATGCTAGGTAGACCTTTGGTTTGGATCCCATGACACTCAACTCATTTCGACCTATTGATCGAAAAGTTGAAAAAAGTGGAAATTTGGGTATAGGACCCATATTTTGTTAAAAAAACCTCGGATGGAGAATATGACATTGCCATCGCATTCAAAATGTCAAATTTAGTATGGTTGTATAATTCATTTTTGTCCATCAAATTCTAAATGAATTCGAAGGCATTGGCGGGAACTTTTCCAAGTTTCAGCTAGTTTCTGGTGCATGTAATATCGCATAACTTGAATGGAAATCACACAAGTATGTGCAGAGTGAGCAGTGAAATTGCACTAAATGGTGTGGATACTGCTATATCTGCTTCTAAGGCCAGGTTGTGCAATTGCAGTACCTTATTACCTGAAAGGGATATAAACCTCTTAGGTTGTGAATTTACCCATTGCCTCTCATGTCTTGAGAGACAAAAGGCCTAAAGAGTGTGATAGCTCAAAATTGAGACTTATGGGTGACTTTGGAGCTTATTTAACATCTATTTTCATGATTTTCCTCTGAATTAAGGTAAGATTTCATCCATTTTTGGTGAAATTTTTTGGTTCTTGACCAAAACCCTAAATAGATTGAGGGCTTGATTTTAGACCTAATTTAATTTTGTTTTTACCCATTATTAAGGGTTGTGTATGATCATGTATGAATGTTGGGTTGACCTCAAAACATGATTTTTGTAAGTGGGACCCACTTGGGGTTTTTGATGTCGTTTTTGGATCCAAAGCACAGTGGTGTAATATGGGTATCGTTATTCTCGTATTGATGAGTAGATTATGATTTTGATAGCGTGATGACATTTTGAATTATGAAGCGAAGATAAACGTTTGGTGAACGATGTAAGGATTTACAGTTCAACATTGAGGTAGGCTTCTATCTACTCTTTTTCGTAGAGTGATGCATGCTTTATATTCCATTTGAATATGACTATTAAGATTGATTATGTGTAGGATAACTTAGTCTTAATTATTGAAGCATTAAGATTTGGATGCGGGTTTTGACCCATAACTGTAACGCCCCAAAAAATGGGTCCCGGAGCGTCACACGGTACTTGAGGCTACGAGTAGGCCCAAGCTAACCTTTTGAGTCATTTTTATTCAGTTCAACACAAATCAATGGGGTTTCTATAAATAACCCTCAAATATCAACAGAGTAATCATCATCCAAGAATAAAAGAATTTTAGAAAGATAATAAAATACGACTTATTAGTCAACTCCCAACATCTATACTAGTCTGACAAGCCTCTAAGAAAATCAATAAAACCAGCGAGCCATTGAGACATGCCCCAACCGACTCATATGCAGTTATCAAATGTAAATAATTTCGTGAAACTAACATCAGACATCACATCCTCGAAACATGAGGACTCACCACAACAAAGGATGTAGAACAGCGTGCCCGAAGAATTACTGTCGAACCTGGAACTGAGCACCTGAACCTACATTCCGAGAAAATGCAGCCCACATCAAAAGATGTGGGTCAGTACTATGAAAAAGAACCGAGTATATGGGGGTGTATGCAGTTGTATAAACATCATCATCACAAATATTTATAAGAAATATACAGGATGTATGAAAGACTCACATAGCCGGAAGAAAGTCATCATAATCATGAGAGGATGAAATAAGTACAATAACACATATGAGTCACCATATAATTTGTTAATCACTTTCGGTTCATCAAGAATATCAATTCTCATAATGTAAATATCATTTAAATCTTTTGAAAGAATAACTTTCACAATTCCACTTTCAAATCACTTCACCATTCACCATAGACACAAGGAAACACATACACACTGGGAGATCCAATAACCGACATAAACCATGTGAGCTACATGAAGTCCAACGTACAACCCACGTTGGGGAGAGCAGTCCTATCCTTGCCATCAGAGTAGGACTATCGATATCAAATCCACACCAACTAGTGATCACTATATAAATCAGCCTCAGGCTGACTCTTACGGGGGCACGTAGTTCTAGGGAAGTAAGGACGCTTTATGCCTCCCACTCGGTGCTAAAGATTTCTCCCAGACTTAGCTCAGATCATTTCAAAGACAATCCACAACAAAACAATTTCAATAATATATAATTATACATCGGGAGCCATTATTCTTCCCATCTATGAAAATCAACCACGCTGTGAATTTCTTTCACACTCGAATTCAAAACAACTCCATTAAGACCAAAAGGTCAAATCATTCAAAATATCTCAAATATTCAACATCAACGTGCTTATAACATACACTTTCTAAAAAAACACAATTTCCAATGGGGATTCACAACCCAAATAACAAAATCATGATAAATATCGTTCAAGATTCATGCTTTATATTTTCACACATGTAAATTCATCTTTCAAAATCATAAACATCAAGATTTCATAATAATCATCATAAGATATGGGTTCATGCTTCAAATTCGTAAAAATCAAATAAAAATCATGCCTTTGTAAAGAAAATTACTTTTGGGCTCAAGAAGGAAAGAGAGTTCTTGTTGAAAAACCCCACATACCTTGAATGATGAACTTTAGATCAATACTCATTTTTGAGATGTTAATCGTGCTTTTGAATAATGGTTCTTGGAGTTCTTGAACAAGGAACTTGGAATCTTGAATAAATTTGCAGAATTAATGGTGAACTTTGGAGGTTCTTGAAGTTGGATGTAGGAGCTTAGGGTTTTCTTTTTGAGGGAATTTGATGAAATATAACATATAATGCTTCTAATAGTCTTTAATATAGGGTTTGAACGAATTTTGGGTGAGGGGGAATGACCAAAACGCCCCTAAAAATAAAAATAATTCTTGAATCTGTCCTTTGGTGTACTGTTTTGATAGTCTGAAGTAGATCAAGCATAACATTTTACTCCAATATCCAAATTTGATGAAACAAATTTCATTAGAAAGAGGACTCTCATATCTTTCTGTTGATATATAGTATCTCACCCAGATCATTGTGTACGAGGATTTATGATTATTTTAAGTTGACCCAAAAATTTGCTTTTGATAGACTGAAGTATATCGACCATAACTTCTTGCTCCGATAGACAAATTGGATGAAACCAATTTTATTGGAAAGAGGAATCACAGAGCTTTTCGTTGATATATAGTAGATCACCCAGATCATTATGTACAAGGAGTTATGATCGTTTAAATTTTGAGAAAAAATATGCCAGGCCTCAGTACTTTTTCCTGCACGTTTTACTGTTCACTACTATTCATGGTTTGATCAGAATGTTCGTAACTCATCGCTCGGGTGTCCGTCTTGGATGATCCACATATCATTGGAAATCTTATTTGATACTCTACACAATAGTGGGTCATAATCTAAGACATTCCATATGGAAAATTTATAATTCATTCTAGAAGATAGAACCCAACACATTTACGCACAAAATTTCAACGAAAAATTTCCTGGAGTATTACATCATCCCCCCTGGAAACATTCATCCTCGAATGATGCTAGACATGCCAAGATTAGATAGGGAATATAGCATACAGCTGAAACCATTCGTTAGACTTATCACCACATCGTTTCTCACTCCGAATGCAACATAGAATGCATAAATTAAAGAAACTACAGCTAAACACATAATAAATGACAGCTGAACTGCTGCAACTTTGATCAAAAGTGCATGATTTAGGAAAGTACAGTACCTTCGGGTTGATTAGAGTTCGCGGAAAATAGGTGCGGGTACTTGGATAGCAGATCAGTCTCAGCTTCCCAAGTTACACCATCAACAGATTGGTTTTGCCACAAACCTTGACCAGTCTTCGGACACTGAAATCAAGAATCTCAACAGGAATCTCATCAAAAGAAAGATTTTCTTGAATGTAAATACTCACAGAGGAATCTACTACCACAGCATCGCTAATATGCTTTCTATGGAGACATGGAATATTTGATGAATAGAGGACAACTCGGAAGGCAACTCGACCTCATAAACTACCTTACCAACACGGTTAAGAATTGTGTAAGGACCAACATAACGGGGACTAAACTTCCCCTTCTTTTCGAATCTCTTTACCCCCCTCATGGGTGAAATTTTCAGATATACTAGGTCACTAACTTCAAACGCAAGGTCTCTCCTTCTAACATCCGCATATGACTTCTGACGAATCTGCGCACCCCTAGTTAATTATTATGTTCATTTAAGCATTGTGCCACATAAGTTGAAATAGAAAAAATATTATAAATAACAATGATCAAAAATTTAAATTATTTAAAAAATATAATTGGCTATCATCGACACAAAACTCTGGATAAGGAGAGTAGCATATATTATTAAAAAATTACATAAAAAGTATTAGAAATTACAATAGTTAACAACTTAAAATATAATAAATTACAATAGTTAACAACGCAGTTTTCAACCTTTCCCTAATCAACTTAACTTTTTCCATAGCCTCAAATACCGAATCAGGACCATTCATAGCCGCTTCACCCACTTCGAACCAACCTATGGGTGATCTACACTTCCTCCCATATAAGGCTTCAAACGGAGCCACGCTAATACTAGAGTGGAAACTGTTATTGTAATTAAACTCTATCAACGGTAAGTGATCATCCCAACTTCCCTTAAAGTCAAGTGCACAAGCTCTCAATATACCTTCTAAGGTCTGGATGGTCCGCTCAGCCTGACCATCGGTCTGCGGATGAAAAGCAGAACTCAAAAGAACTTGGGTACCAAGACCCTTCTAAAAATCTTTCCAAAATTACGAAGTGAACTGAGTACCTCTATCCAAAATAATAGACAAGGGAACTCCATACAGTCTGACTAGCTCTCGGATATACAATCTAGTGTAATCCTCAGCAGTATGTGAAGTATGAATAGGAAAGAAATGAGTAGACTTAGTCAACCTATCAACCACAACCCAAATGGAATCATGATGGTGTCGGGAAGGAGGTAAACCAATCATGAAGTCCATATTTATCTCTTCCCACTTCCATGTGGGAATACTAAACTCTTGCATCATACCACCAGGTCATTGGTGTTCAACCTTAACCTGTTGGCATGTTGCACACTTAAATACAAATGCTGCTATATCTTTCTTCATGCAACTCCACCAATAGATTTCCTACAAGTCTCGGTACATCTTAGTGGCACCAGGATGAATAGAATATCGCGCCCCGTGTACTTCAACCATAATCCTCTGTATCAGATCATCAAAATTCGGGACACACAATCTACCTTGAAATCTCAATATACCATCTCCTTCTTGGGAGAAAACCTCTACTTTTTGGTCCTTGACTGACTCCTTCAGTCTGACCAAACTAGCATCTAAGTAATGCTTTTCCTTCAGTTCCAAAACTAAGGAGGGTTCAGAACTACTCTGAACCCTTATACTACCTTTAGCAGAGTCAAACAAACTAACCCCCAATCTAGCCAAATGATATACATCACGAGCCAACTCTTTCTTACCTTCTACCACATGCGAAACACTACCCATGGACGCTCTACTTAGCATATCCGCCATAACATTGGCCTTGCCCGGATGGTAAAACACACTAATATCATAGTCCTTTAACAATTCTAACCATCGTCTCTGCCTAAGATTCAATTCTCTCTGGGTAAACATATACTGCAGACTCATATGATCAGTGAAAATATCAACATGGACACCATACAAATAGTGTCTCCAGATTTTCAAAGCAAACACAATAGCAGCCAACTCAAGGTCATGGGTGGGGTAATTTTTCTCATGGGGTTTAAACTGTCTAGAAGCATAAGCTATCACCTTACCCTTCTGCATCAATACGCAACCCAACCCAACTCTCGAAGCATCACAGTACACCACAAAACCAGCAACACCATCAGGCAAAGTCAAAACAAGGGCTGAAGTGAGTCGAGTCTTCAACTCCTGAAAACTCTTCTCACAAGATTCAGACCACAAGAACTTCACTTTATTTTGGGTCAACCGAGTCATAGGAGATGCTATAGAGGAGAAACCCTCAATAAAACGGAAGTAATAGCTAGCTAAACCCAACGAACTTTGGATATCAGTCGAAGAAATAGGTCTAGGACAACTTCTAACAGCTTTGGTCTTTTGGGGATCAACTCTAATACCCTCGAAAAAAATGATATGACCTAGAAAAGCAACTGACCTTAGCCAAAAATCACACTTACTGAACTTGGCAAACAACTTGTGATCTCTAAGGGTTTGCAAGACAGTTCGGAGATGATCATAATGTTCATCCTCACTACGGGAGTACACCAGTATATCATCGATGAACACTGTGACAAATATATCTAGATATGGTCTGAACACTCGATGCTTGAGGTCCATGAAAGCTGCTGGGGCATTAGTTAACCTAAAAGACATAACAAGAAACTCAAAATAGCCATAACAAGTTCAAAAAGTGGTTTTCGAGATGTGACACTCCCTAACTTTGAGTTGATGATAGCTGGAACGAAGGTCTATCTTTGAGAAATAACTTGCACCTTGCAATTGGTCAAATAAATCATCTATTCTCGGAAGAGGGCATTTATTTTTGACAGTGACTTTACTCAGTTGGCGATAATCAATACATATATGCAAAGATCCATCTTTCTTTCTCACAAACAACACAGGAGCAACCCAAGGAGAAATACTGGGCCTTATGAAACCCTTATCTAGTATATCTTTGAGTTGCTCTTTCAACTCCTTAAGTTCTGTAGGGGCCATACGGTAAGGAGGAATAGAAATGGGTTGAGTATCGGGAGAAAGATCAATCTCAAACTCTATCTCTCTATCAGGAGGTATCCCTGGGAGATAATCCAGAAAGACATCAGAAAACTCATTGACGATGTTAACAGACTGGAGAGTTAGAGTCTCAGACTTAGTGTCTTTGACTCTAACCAAATGGTAAATACAACCCTTGGAAATAAGCTTTCTATCTTTGAGGTAAGAGATAAAATAACTCTTGGGTGACACAGAATTCCCAAACCACTCAAACACGGATGCACCCGAAAACTAAAACTTGACCACTCAGGTTTAACAATCAATAGAGGCATAAGAAGAATACAGCCAGTCCATACCCAGAATCATATCAAAATCTACCATGTCTAACTCAATCAGATCATCCAACAAGACTCTATGAAGAATGGTAACAGGACACTTTTTATACACTTTCTGGGCAACAATCGAATCACCCACTGGGGTAGAAACTAGGATAGGCTCAGGAATAATCTCAGGACTCATTTCAAAATGCACAGCAATCAAAGGTGTAACATATGAGAAACTAGATCCAGGATCCAACAAAGCATACACATCAAACAAAAATATATGAAGCATACCAGTAACAACATCGGAAGAGTCCTCCTATTCCTGGCGGGATGGTAAAGCATAGAATCTATTCTGGTGCTGCCCGCCAGCATTGCTAGAAGAGGCACCCTGAGTTAGGGCTGCGCAAGTCGCTGGAACTGGAGCACTAATAGTCTGAGTTTGGGTCTGAGGGCGATAGTCACAATGCCCTTATCCATCCTATGGACAATCTGTAACTCTATGACCTATGTCACCACACCGAAAACAACATCTCTTCTCACCCTAACACTCACCCAAATGAGACCTACCACACTTAGGACATGGGGGACGATTTGGCTTACTGCCAGCATTATATTGGGACCTGGATACATATGACCTGCTACCTTGCTCCTGCCTACCTCTAGTCATGGGAGCACTAGCAGATAATGGTGCTGGCATAGATGAATGATCCTAATACTGAGGGCGACTCCCTCTCTGTGATCTAGTCTGACCCTGTCCGTGCTGCTCGGATCTAGGTCTCTTATTTTCTCTTACTCTATCTCTCTCCTTAATCTTGTCTGACTCAATCTGTTGGGCATGAGTCATCAGCCTAGAAATATTCATGTCACTATTCAGCATAGCAGAACTACATTCCTTAACCATATAAGTCGACACTCCAGTCACAAACTTATTCATACTAGCCCGATTATCAGCCACTAAGTCAGGAGCATACTTGGCCAACTGATTGAACTTTAGACAGTACTCCCTAATAGTCATAGAGCCCTGTCGCAGGTTCATAAGCTCTTCCACCTTCGCCTTCCTCATCTCCAAAGGGAAAAACTTATCCAGGAATGTATCCTGGAACTCTTGCCAAGTTGTAGGGATAGGTCCCTCACCTCTACCTTCCTCCAAGTAACAACCCAGTCATAAGCAAGGTCTTTCAAGCTATACGCGCCAACTCCACACTATGTTCCTTAGATACATGTATCACCTGAGTAATCTTTTGCACCTCCTATAAAAACAACCGTGGATCCTCATCAGACTTGGACCCATAGAATTCCGACAAATTCATCCGCATAAAGTCACAGATCCTAGCAGCAACTGAATTACCTCTTTGCTGCTGTGGAGCCGGGGCTGGGTTGGCCTAAACATTTGCAGTAACAGCTTGGGCTAGTGCCTGAAAGGCTGCCTAAAATTCAGCATGAGATATATTTTCATTCAATGGTCAGCGGGTTGAGGTTGCTGACCATTATTATTTTTTCTCGCTCAACATGGAGGCATATTTCTGAAAGAGGAGAGCACAAATCAATAGCAGAGAGAGATACTTTAAGCATGATAGACTTTTGAAAGAAAGAATCACACTTTTTCATAAAACGTGTTGTAGCCTCTTGCTCATAGATGTGGTGCGCTACACACCAATGATCAAGACTCTACTTAACACGGCTTGTCAGACTCCCAGGGACATCTTAAAACCTTAGGATCTGATACTAAATTTATAACACCTCGAAAAATAGGTCCCAGAGCGTCACACGGTGCTTGAGGCTACGAGTAGCCCCAAGCTAACCCTTTGAGCCATTTTTATTCAGTTCAACACAAATCAATGGGGTTTCCATAAATAACCCTCAAATATCAACAGAGTAATCATCATCCAAGAATAAAAGAATTTAAGAAAAATAACAAAATACGACTTATTAGTCAACTCCCAACATCTATACTAGTCTGACAAGCCTCTAAGAAAATCAATAAAACCAATGAGCCATTGAGACATACCCCAATTGACTCATACTCAGTTATCAAATGTAAATAATTCCGTGAAACCAACATCAGACATCATGTCCTTAAAACATGACGACTCACCACAAGAGAAGATGTAGAACAGCGTGCCCAAAAATTTACTGTCAAACCTGGAACTGAGCACCTGAACCTATATTCTGAGAAAATGCAGCCCACATCCAAAGATGTGGATCAGTACCATGGAAAGGAACCGAGTATATGGGGGTGTATGCAGTTGTATAAACATCATCATCATCATAAATATTTATAAAAAATATACAGGATGTATGAAAGACTCAGATAGGCCGAAGAAAATCATCATAATCATGAGAGGATGAAATAAGTACAATAACACATGTGAGTCATCATATAATTTGTCAATCACTTTCAGTTCATCAAGAATATCAATTATCATAATGTAAATATCATTTAAATCTTTCGAAAGAATAACTTTCATAATTCCACTTTCAAATCACTTCACCATTCACCATAGATACAAGGAAACACACACACACTG